>NC_057810.1:147610525-147638962 GCF_018294505.1 Triticum aestivum
AAGTTGTCATGCTTGACAACTAAAGATGCCATCTTCGCGTCACTAAACTCGTCATAAAAAACATTCGGAGTTGTCCAATTTTTAACATGATCTTACTTTTTTGAGGTTTTTTTTAAACACGATTTCATGCCCACACACTTATTTTTTAAGGCCGAGATGCGCGCACACTTGTGCCATGCATTCTGCAAAACCCCCGGTAGTTCTTGTTCGGCCCATGGGCCATCGTCCCTAGATGATTGATACTTCAATAGAAATCGTCGGCGACCAAATTTCTGATCTGGAGCGAGGATCGAGGAGGCGACGATGAGCCGGCGGTTTCTGTACATGGCGGTCGAGAACTTGTGTGCTTCTCCCGTCTCGCACACGGTCAACCGCATCAACCCCTCGCGCCTGTTCTACCCCAAGGGTTCGCCGGAGCGGACGGCGGCGGCCGCAGCGCCGGCTGCGAGGGCTATGGCGATGGAGGCAGCGAAGGAGAGGGCGAGGGCGATGACGGAGGTGGCGGCGGCCGATGCGGTGAAGGCTCGCCTGGCTCACCCCTCCATGACCTTCTCCTCTTCCGACGTGGACAACGTGGTGGATACGGACTTCGCGCTCATCGGCCGGAGCAAGGACAAGATCGTCGCCCTGCACCGCGCCCACCTCGAAGACATCAGAGGTTGCCGGATCACGACCCAGGGCAGCGCCGTCCTCTACGACGATGCCTCGCACTCCTTCCGCGCGCTGCCCGACATCACAGCCACATTGCCCCACGGCGAGGTCGCGCCTGTCGCCGTCGGCGACGACCTTTCATACACTCCACACGGTTTGCGCCGAACGATAAGGAGAAACACGTCCATGCGGTGGTGGCTGGCAATGGCATTCCTTTCCGCCGCCTCCCGTTGAGGGAGGTGCCGCGGGCGCCTACGCGGTGGTGGACAGGTCGCACATCTGGGCGTCCACGCGCAGTCACGGGACCTACTCCATGGACCATGGACACGGCGACCGGCGTGTGGAGCAAGGCCAGCGACTCACCGCTGCCGTTCAGGGGACGCGCCGAGTACGCTCCGGAGCTCGGCCTCTGGTTCGGCTTCCCCAATGACGACTGGCAGACTCGGGGCTGGGACAGAGGACTCCTCTGCGCGTGGGACCTGAAATCCGCCGGCGCTGGCGCCGGGGCAGCGCCGATCGAGGCGCGCGGAGTGTGGGAAGGCTTCACGGTGCCCAGGGGAAGCTATGTGAGGTCGCACCTCGTGCACCTGGGCGACGGTGGCCGGTTCTGCGTCACCAAGTTCTTTGAGATGACAAAGCCGCCGCCGGCGTCGTGCTGTGCTCGCTGTTACTATGACAATTGCCCTCCTGAAATCGGGTTCGCCGTGCTCATCGGCGTGGAGGTGGAGCGCTATGGCAGCGGGGAGCTCCGAATGATCAAGCACAGGTCGCGCAAATATAGCTTAGGTGAAACGAGGACCTCCCATGCTGTACTTTAGATGGGTATATAATGATGACTACACGCATGCATCATTATCCCTAGGTCAAAACTAAATTCATTTTAAGTTAGTTTGCTACGTGCTACCGGCATTAGTTTGGCAATAGTTGTCGTCGATGTTCTGTTTCGTTTTTCATTTTTCCATTAATTCGGTAAATACTTACGTAAGTCTGACGGGCTCTGTTTTTTCAGTCGTTAGCACATCTTGTTTACCATTTCAGCAATTCAGTGTATAATTCTTCATTTATCTCTCTTGAAATTCTCAGTCTTGTCATTTCTCATTTCTGAGTTACTGTCATCTATCAGTACTTCTCCCTCAGTTAATTTCTCAGGTACTATTCATAGTTATTTATTTGTATTCTTCAGTTTCCCTTTGCAGACATTTTTTATCTTCAGTTTCTCAAATTGTTCTTCTTCATTATTCACTGAACATCGAGAGAAGATCAGTTTTCTCTGTTTGTTAGTTTAATGTTCAGTCATTTGTTTCTCAATTTGCACAGCGTTTTAAGAATGACAATGGCTTTTTTTCAGTAATTACTACTAAGTATTTAGTGTTCATTCTTTCAAAAATATGAATGTAGGTCTGGAGACTGCTAGATAGCTAAACTAGCTTCTTTTCCTAAGGTTTTCTTGATTCTCCCCTTCGGTATCTTACTCTTGTTTTAATTTTTTTTTTCTTTCCCGATAGTTTTCAGTACCATATTTTTTACCTGTATGCCATTGAGGAAAGAAAATGAGTGTTGCAACACTCTTTTACCGAAGCTCCAGACCTTGATTAAATGGCAATCTATGATGTGGAAGAGGAGAGCAAAAATTAATTGGTGCAAACTTGGTGAAGAGAGCTGCGTATTCTTTTATATTGCAGCATTTTTTATTCTAAAAGAAACACTATAAGGTTCTCTTCATTCGATTTCTTCAGACCCTCCAGGGCTGCCCTTCTCTTTGCATTTTTTTATCATACATTTTCCGATTCAAAATGAACTGAATCATTGTATTTAGCCCTGATATTGCAGCAAATTGTCATTTTTGTACTTGGAGTTTTTCTGATATTTTTGTCCTTTACCACTTGACTTTAACTTCGGTCCTTTTTTCTTGCATTAACATGTTCAATTTTGTGTGCGTATGTTTTAACTGTTATTATGAATGATTTCAAAACTATATAAGTTCATAGGAAAGTACATAGATGTCATGCACAGTGTGCAAAACCTCATGCACAAATAAGGATGCAACCAACACATCATTTGGTGCTTCTTCTAGTATAGGGATTCAGAAAATCATCAATAGCAATCTATGTGAATCCTCATTTTTCCCATTTAGTTCCATGTTTTTTAGTTCTCACCCATGTCTTGTTTCATCCTTTTTTGTTTTTATTTTTCCACCAAATCATCCCATGCTATGCGAGGGATTTCTTGAATGTCACGCCGCCGATAGTATGTGCTTTCAAGCAGCGGAGAGACACACATATGTCGTCAAGCTCAATAAAGGACCATCAAAGAGAGCTTTAAGAGGACTGAGTATGACACCTCACCCGACGGTCACATCCAGAAATAAGAGACCAATGTTCCTACAAGCTCTCTCAGAGCTCAGGCACTCTCGGCCGTCGGATCGTCCTGCTTGATGCATTTTCGGCCGTTGGATCGAGAGGTGGGAAGAGCTGGGCCGTCGGATCTGGAGCTGGCACTATAGAAATGAATAATAAATGGTTCTAACTGCGCTTAGCCTGGTTACTCCATTTGTTTGATCGGCACTCGCTGACGTGTGGGTCCCGTCGCGGGTGGGCCGCATTTGTCAGCGACCGTGTCTGTGGCTCCGGCGCGTCCGTCCCATTGCGTGCACCAGCGGTAAATATCCCCATGCCACCGCATGTTATATCCTGCCCCGCCGAGGGTATTTTGGTCTTTTCGCTTCCAGGGTCGTGCGTGGCTTGCGGTGGTTGGCTCGTGCGGCTATGGGGTGGGGGAGGGCGGCTACCTATCCTTTCGTGCTCTCATTCGTCCCCCTTGTCTCCTTCTCCTATCCCAAACCTAGCCGTCGCATCGCCCCGTCCCGCTCTCCCGTGGTCGCTCGCCGCCGCCCGCACTGGCGCCGCGACCTTTCCTCTCTTCATCGCGCCGCCACCTTCCCTTCTCCTCCGGCCTCGCCTCTTCCTCCCTTCTCCTCCGGCGCCTCCTCCCAAGGGAAGTGAAGGGAAGGATCGAGTGACAAGGTGAGGCCCAAATCCACATCGGCATCAGCGCTTCGTCGTCGACTTCATCCCCGACCGTCCTCCAGGTAGGCCATGGAGGTCCGGTCCGGCCCGGCAGCGGCCATGGATGGAGACGCCCAAAACCCTAGCCCTCCAAGGACGTGCGCCGGCTGCAGGCCATCTCCGGCGAGCTCATCCACGGGTCTCCGACTATGGTGCGTGTGCATGATCCCTAAATCCCCTCTCTTGTCGGTTTCTTAATCTCCCCTCCTTGTGATTCCTTGGTTTGTTTTGTGTGCAGCTGCTCCGATCTGGAAGAGGGGGTGGAGCTGCTACTGCTGCAGGTGAACGAGACACGAGGTCTCATGGCTGCTCCCTCCTCCTACCCCTTGACGTGGTGAACTCCACCCCCTCTTCCTACCCCCTGCACATCTATCTTATTTTGATTGCAATTGTGGTTCTGGACACAACCTGGTGGTGATTGCTATTGTGCAATCTCATTCAGTTTTAATCAATACACGTCTTGTTTCATTTTGAATGTGTGTGCAACCAATCAGATTGCTATTGTGATGTTTAATGCTTGTTGGCTGCTTGTTGTTAACTAGGGGAAGAAGAAGAAGAAACCTTATCTATTTGATTTGAGGAGAATCATGTATATTTCTTTCATTAGAAGTACCACTGCTTGTATTTGCGTGTTTCCAGCAGCCATCTATCAAAAAAAGCTACAGTTTTGGATTGTTGATTTAGCGGCATCAATCATTAATTGTTCTGCTATGTATGTTCTTAACTATGACTACTCGTTTAGGCGGCCCTTAGGTTAATATGGTCTTGGTTCTGGGTGGATCTCCGACTATTTGTTTCTTCATCTCCTATTATTCTGATTCCTGTGTTTATTTTATGTGCAGGTTGCTCTGATGAGGACAAGCTGCTTCTGCAGGTGGACGGGCCCTCATGGTCGCCACACTCTCTCATCGGAAGTTGGCAGGAGAAGCATCGGCCGCCGAAGCAGACGAGCCGAGCCATTAGTGGCTGCATCTTTGACATCCTTTCCTAGCATGCTCGCCAGCGTACGTTGTCCACTGGCAGTAGCAAGGTACATCTCTGTCGTTTCCTCCATCGAGTCAGTGCATGCCCGTGGCGAAGCTTATATTGCATCATGGTGCAGGATCTGGTTATATGGTGCAGGATCATGGTGCAGGACCCAGGCCACTCAAACTCAAAGCATACTAACAACCAGGCCTGGAGATATAGTTTGCACAATGTTCTGTTCTGCCATATGCCATTTTGATATGGCTAAAATGTTAGCTTTTGATATGTGTCAGAATTATGTTGCCCCACCAGCCTGAAAATGTGATAAATAAAAGCCTACAGTGCTCATTTATTTGTATTTACAGGCTTCGTTGTGCATATGATTTACTCTTTGTTCCATAAGATCACATTTTGGTAGTGGTGTAAGCTGAACCTTGATGTTGTTGCTGCTGTATTCTGTAATGGAATTGTTAGATAAGGTAGTTAACTATCTCTAGCCATAGGTCTTATAGTGGTGCAGATTCATTTTCTCTGCTAGGAGTTTACTTAATTACAGAACATTCCTGAATAGTTACATTAAGCTAGCCATGTTCCCAGTAAGCTCAGAAATTTCCTGGCATACACTTGACACCAGTTATCTCTCATATTTCCCTGATTTCCATAGCTGTGTTGTATCCCTTACATGTTGTTTTAGTCGGTCTTTGCGATTGGTTCACTTAGAGGCTTATTTAGTTGTCTGGTGATTCTCCTCTACCAAGCAGCAGGCCCAAGGGAGTTGTGATTTAGTCATTGGCTATGGTCATTGGTATGATAGAAGCATTACACAGTGCATCAATGATAAAGCTACTGTTCTCTCAAACTGGTAATATTGTTCTGTTTTCTTGGATGATGTGAAGTTAACTGATGGCCATGCCAGCATCAACTTGGTTTATAGTAGGTTCATATGCATGTATATTGATGTATTTCCTTTCTAACAAATTTTTAGTGATGCTTACTGCATTATTACATAGGTTAATGTCACTTTCTGACTTCATTCATTCAAGGTGGATGCTTCTTTTGTATTGTTATTGTCATGATCTGTGTCTGAATAAATGAATGTGTTGTAACTGAATGTTCTTTTGCATTTGTAAAACAATATGTTGTTCTATTTTCCATTAGATGCTGTAGAATTGCCTGATTTGCTGCCACCAATGAAAGGACATTGTGACCTCTATCACAGGTGGCTTGATGATGCACATCTATGAATATTATGTTAGGTAACGTAGTAATTTCAAAATTTTTCCTACGCATACGCAAGATCATGGTGATGATATAGCAACGAGAGGGGAGAGTGTATGTCCACACACCCTCGTAGACCGTAAGCGGAAGCGTTAGCACAACGCGGTTGATGTAGTCGTACGTCTTCACGATCCGACCGATCCAAGCATCGAACGTACGGGGCCTCCGAGTTCAGCACACGTTCAGCTCGATGACGATCTCCGGCCTCTGATCTAGCCGAGCTCCGGAGATGAGTTCCGTCAGCACGACGGCGTGGTGATGATGATGATGTTCTACCGGCGCAGGGCTTCGCCTAAACTCCGCGACGATATGACCGAGGTGGAATATGGTGGAGGGGGGCACCGCACACGGCTAAGGAATGATCCGTAGATCAACTTGTGTCTCTATGGGGTGCCCCCCGCCCCCGTATATAAAGGAGCAAGGGGGGAGGCCGGCCGGCCCCTTGGGCGCGCCAAGGGAGGAGGAATCCTCCTCCTAGTAGGAGTAGGACGGGTAAGGAAGGGGGAGAGGGGGGAAGGAAAGGGGGGCGCCGCCCCCCCTCCTAGTCCAATTCAGACCAGAGGGAGAGGGGGCGCGCGGCCCACCCTGGCCGCCCCTCTCTCTTCCCACCAAGGCCCATGTGGCCCATTAACTCTCCCGGGGGGTTCCGGTAACCCCCCCGGCACTCCGGTTTTCTCCGAAATCATCCGGAACACTTCTGGTGTCCGAATATAGTCGTCCAATATATCAATCTTTATGTCTTGACCATTTCGAGACTCCTCGTCATGTCCGTGATCACATCCGGGACTCCGAACAAACTTCGGTACATTAAAACTTATAAACTCATAATAAAAACTGTCATCGTAACGTCAAGCGTGCGGACCCTACGGGTTCGAGAACTATGTAGACATGACCTAGAACCATTCTCGGTCAATAACCAATAGCGGGACCTGGATGCCCATATTGGTTCCTACATATTCTACGAAGATCTTTATCGGTCAAACCGCATAACAACATACGTTGTTCCCTTTGCCATCGGTATGTTACTTGCCCGAGATTTGATCGTCGGTATCCAATACCTAGTCCAATCTCGTTACCGGCAAGTCTCTTTACTCGTTCCGTAATACATCATCTTATAACTAACTCATTAGTTACAATGCTTGCAAGGCTTAGGTGATGAGTATTACCGAGAGGGCCCAGAGATACCTCTCCGACAATCGGAGTGACAAAACCTAATCTCGAATTATGCCAACCCAACATGTACCTTCGAAAACACCTGTAGAGCACCTTTATAATCACCCAGTTACGTTGTGACGTTTGGTAGCACACAAAGTGTTCTTCCGGTAAACGGGAGTTGCACAACCTCATAGTTGCAGGAACTTTGTATAAGTCATGAAGAAAGCAATAGCAGTATACTAAACGATCAAGTGCTAGGCTAACGGAATGGGTCATGTCAATCACATCATTCTCCTAATGATGTGATCACACTAATCAAATGACAACACATGTCTATGGTTAGGAAACATAACCATCTTTGATTAATGAGCTAGTCAAGTAGAGGCATACTAGTGACTATAGTTTTGTCTATGTATTCACACATGTATCGTGTTTCCGGTTTAATACAATTCTAGCATGAATAATAAACATTTATCATGATATGAGGAAATATATAATAACTTTATTATTGCCTCTAGGGCATATTTCCTTTAGTTTCCCACTTGCACTAGAGTCAATAATCTAGATTACATAGTAATGATTTTAACACCCATGGAGTCTTGGTGCTGATCATGTTTTGCTCGTGAGAGAGGCTTAGTCAACGGGTCTGCAACATTCAGATCCATATGTATTTTGCAAATCTCTATGTCTCCCACTTGGACTTGGTCCCGAATGGAATTGAAGCGTCTCTTGATGTGCTTGGTCCTCTTGTGAAATCTGGATTCCTTTGCCAAGGCAATTGCACCAGTATTGTCACAGAAGATCTTCATTGGTCTCGATGCACTAGGTATGACACCTAGATTGGAAATGAACTCCTTCATCCAGACTCCTTCATTTGCTGCTTCAGAAGTAGCTATATACTCCGCTTCACATGTAGATCCTGCCACGACGCTTTGTTTAGAACTGCACCAACTTACAGCTCCACCGTTTAATAAAAACACGTATCCGGTTTGCGATTTAGAATCGTCCGGATCAGTGTCAAAGCTTGCATCGACGTAACCATTTACGACTACCTCTTTGTCACCTCCATATACGAGAAACATATCCTTAGTCCTTTTTAGGTATTTCAGGATGTTCTTGACCGCTGTCCAATGATCCACTCCTGGATTACTTTGGTACCTTCCTGCCAAGCTTATTGCTAAGCATATGTCAGGTCTGGTACACAGCATTGCATACATGATAGAGCCTATGGCTGAAGCATAGGGAACATTTTTCATTTTCTCTCTATCTTCTGCTGTGGTCGGGCATTGAGTTTGACTCAACTTCACACCTTGTAGCACAGGCAAGAATCCTTTCTTTGCCTGATCCATTTTGAACTTTTTCAAAATTTTGTCAAGGTATGTGCTTTGTGAAAGTCCTATTAAGCGTCTTGATCTATCTCTATAGATCTTGATGCCCAATATGTAAGCAGCTTCACCGAGGTCTTTCATTGAAAAACTTTTATTCAAGTATCCTTTTATGCTATCCAGAAATTCTATATCATTTCCAATTAATAATATGTCATCTACATATAAAACTAGAAATGCTACAGAGCTCCCACTCACTTTCTTGTAAATACAGGCTTCTCCAAAAGTCTGTATAAAACCATATGCTTTGATCACACTATCAAAGCATTTATTCCAACTCCGAGATGCTTGCACCAGTCCATAAATGGAACGCTGGAGCTTGCACTTTGTTAGCACCTTTTGGATCAACAAAACCTTCCGGCTACATCATATACAACTCTTCTTCTAAAAATCCATTAAAGAATGCAGTCTTGACATCCAATTGCCAAATTTCATAATCATGAAATGCAGCAATAGCTAACATGATTCGGACAGACTTAAGTATCGCTACGGGTGAGAAAGTCTCATCGTAGTCAACCCCTTGAACTTGTCGAAAACCTTTTACAACAAGTCGAGCTTTATAGACAGTTACATTACCATCAGCGTCAGTCTTCTTCTTAAAAATCCATTTATTCTCAATGGCTTGCCGATCATCGGTCAAGTCAACCCAAGTCCATACTTTGTTTTCATACATGGATCCCATCTCAGATTTCATGGCCTCTAGCCATTTTGCGGAATCTGGGCTCATCATCGCTTCCTCATAGTTCGTAGGTTCATCATGGTCAAGTAACATGACTTCCAGAATAGGATTACCGTACCACTCTGGTGCGGATCTTACTCTAGTAGACCTACGAGGTTCAGCAGAAACTTGATCCGAAGTTTCATGATCATTATCATTAGCTTCCTCACTAATTGGTGTAGTCGTTACAGGAACCGGTTCTCGTGATGAACTACTTTCCAATAAGGGAGTAGATACAGTTATCTCATCAAGTTCTACTTTCCTCCCACTCACTTCTTTCGAGAGAAACTCCTTCTCTAGAAAGGATCCATTCTTAGCAACGAATGTCTTGCCTTCGGATCTGTGATAGAAGGTGTACCCAACAGTCTCTTTTGGGTGTCCTATGAAGACACATTTCTCCGATTTGGGTTCGAGCTTATCTGGTTGAAGTTTCTTCACATAAGCATCATAACCCCAAACTTTAAGAAACGACAACTTTGGTTTCTTGCCAAACCACAGTTCATAAGGCGTCGTCTCAACGGATTTTGATGGTGCCCTATTTAACGTGAATGCGTCCGTCTCTAAAGCATAACCCCAAAATGATAGCGGTAAATCAGTAAGAGACATCATAGATCGTACCATATCCAGTAAAGTACGATTACGATGTTCGGACACACCATTTCGTTGTGGTGTTCCAGGTGGTGTGAGTTGCGAAACTATTCCACATTGTTTCAAATGTAAACCAAACTCGTAACTCAAATATTCTCCTCCACGATCAGATCGTAGAAACTTTATTTTCTTGTTACGATGATTTTCCACTTCACTCTGAAATTCTTTGAACTTTTCAAATGTTTCAGACTTGTGCTTCATTAAGTAGATATACCCATATCTACTCAAATCATCTGTGAAGGTGAGAAAATAACTATATCCGCCACGAGCCTCAACATTCATCGGACCACATACATCTGTATGTATGATTTCCAACAAATCTGTTGCTCTCTCCATAGTACCGGAGAATGGTGTTTTAGTCATCTTGCCCATGAGACACGGTTCGCAAGTACCAAGTGATTCATAATCAAGTGATTCCAGAAGTCCATCAGTATGGAGTTTCTTCATGCGTTTTACACCGATATGACCTAAACGGCAGTGCCACAAATAAGTTGCACTATCATTCTTAACTCTGCATCTTTTGGCTTCAACATTATGAATATGTGTATCACTACTATCGAGATTCAATAAAAATAGACCACTCTTCAAGGGAGCATGACCATAAAAGATATTACTCATATAAATAGAACAACCATTATTCTCTGATTTAAATGAATAACCGTTTCGCATTAAACAAGATCCAGATATAATGTTCATGCTCAACGCTGGCACCAAATAACAATTATTCAGGTCTAAAACTAATCCCGAAGGTAGATGTAGAGGTAGCGTGCCGACCGCGATCACATCGACTTTGGAACCGTTTCCCACGCGCATCGTCACCTCGTCCTTGGCCAGTGCTCGCTTATTCCATAGTCCCTGTTTCGAGTTGCAAATATTAGCAACAGAACCAGTATCAAATACCCAGGTGCTACTACGAGCTCTAGTTAGGTACACATCAATAACATGTATATCACATATACCTTTGTTCACTTTGCCATCCTTCTTATCCACCAAATACTTGGGGCAGTTCCGCTTCCAGTGACCAGTCCGCTTGCAGTAGAAGCACTCAGTTTCAGGCTTAGGTCCAGACTTGGGTTTCTTCTCTTGAGCAGCAACTTGCTTGCCGTTCTTTTTGAAGTTCCCCTTCTTCTTCCCTTTGCCCCTTTTCTTGAAACTAGTGGTCTTGTTGACCATCAACACTTGATGCTCCTTCTTGATTTCTACCTCCGCAGCTTTTAGCATTGCGAAGAGCTCGGGAATAGTCTTGTTCATCCCTTGCATATTATAGTTCATCACAAAGCTCTTGTAGCTTGGTGGCAGTGATTGGAGAATTCTGTCAATGACACTATCATCAGGAAGATTAACTCCCAGTTGAATCAAGTGATTATTATACCCAGACATTCTGAGTATGTGTTCACTGACAGAACTATTCTCCTCCATCTTGCAGCTATAGAACTTATTGGAGACTTCATATCTCTCAATCCGGGCATTTGCTTGAAATATTAACTTCAACTCCTGGAACATCTCATATGCTCCATGACGTTCAAAACGTTGTTGAAGACCCGGTTCTAAGCCGTAAAGCATGGCACACTGAACTATAGAGTAGTCATCAGCTTTGCTCTGCCAGACGTTCTTAACGTCGTCAGTTGCATCAGCAGCAGGCCTGGCACCCAGCGGTGCTTCCAGGACGTAACTTTTCTGTGCAGCAATGAGGATAATCCTCAGGTTACGGACCCAGTCCGTGTAATTGCTACCATCATCTTTCAACTTTGCTTTCTCAAGGAACGTATTAAGATTCAACGGAACAACAGCACGAGCCATCTATCTACAAATAAACATAGACAAGCAAAATACTATCAGGTACTAAGTTCATGATAAATTTAAGTTCAATTAATCATATTACTTAAGAACTCCCACTTAGACAGACATCTCTCTAGTCATCTAAGTGATCACGTGATCCAAATCAACTAAACCATAACCGATCATCACGTGAGATGGAGTGGTTTTCAATGGTGAACATCACTATGTTGATCATATCTACTATATGATTCACGCTCGACCTTTCGGTCTCCGTGTTCCGAGGCCATATCTGCATATGCTAGGCTCGTCAAGTTTAACCTGAGTATTCCGCGTGTGCAACTGTTTTGCACCCGTTGTAGATGGACGTAGAGCTTATCACACCCGATCATCACGTGGTGTCTGGGCACGACGAACTTTGGCAACGGTGCATACTCAGGGAGAACACTTTTTGATAATTTTTAGTGAGAGATCATCTTAAAATGCTACCGTCAATCAAAGCAAGATAAGATGCATAAAGGATAAACATCACATGGAATCAATATAAGTGATATGATATGGCCATCATCATCTTGTGCTTGTGATCTCCATCTCCGAAGCACCATCGTGATCACCATCGTCACCGGCGCGACAGCTTGATCTCCATCGTAGCATCGTTGTCGTTACGCCATCTATTGCTTCTACGACTATCGCTACCGCTTAGTGATAAAGTAAAGCGATTACAGGGCGTTTGCATTTCATACAATAAAGCGACAACCATATGGCTCCTGCCAGTTGCCGATAACTTCGGTTACAAAACATGATCATCTCATACAATAAAATATAGCATCACGTCTTTGACCATATCACATCACAACATGCCCTGCAAAAACAAGTTAGACGTCCTCTACTTTGTTGTTGCAAATTTTACGTGGCTGCTACGGGCTTAGCAAGAACCGTTCTTACCTACACATCAAAAACCACAACGATAGTTCGTCAAGTTGGTGTTGTTTTAACCTTCGCAAGGACAGGGCGTAGCCACACTCGATTCAGCTAAAGTGAGAGAGACAGACACCCGCTAGCCACCTTTAAGCACGAGTGCTCGTAACGGTGAAACCAGTCTCGCGTAAGCGTACGCGTAATGTCGGTCCGGGCCGCTTCATCTCACAATACCGCTGAACCAAAGTATGACATGCTGGTAAGCAGTATGACTTGTATCGCCCACAACTCACTTGTGTTCTACTCGTGCATATAACATCAACGTATAAAACATAGGCTTGGATGCCACTATTAGGTAACATAGTAATTTCAAAAAAATTCCTACGCACACGCAAGATCATGGTGATGATATAGCAACGAGAGGGGAGAGTGTATGTCCACGTACCCTCGTAGACCTTAAGCGGAAGCGTTAGCACAACGTGGTTGATGTAGTCGTACGTCTTCATGATCCGACCGATCCAAGCACCGAACGTACGGGGCCTTCGAGTTCAGCACACGTTCAGCTCGATGACGATCTCCGGCCTCCGATCCAGCCGAGCTCCGGAGATGAGTTCCGTCAGCACGACGGTGTGGTGATGATGATGATGTTCTACCGGCGCAGGGCTTCGCCTAAACTCCGCGACGATATGACCGAGGTGGAATATGGTGGAGGGGGGCACCGCACACGGCTAAGGAACGATCCGTAGATCAACTTGTGTCTCTATGGGGTGCCCCCCGCCCCCGTATATAAAGGAGCAAGGGGGGAGGCCGGCCGGCCCCTTGGGCGCACCAAGGGAGGAGGAATCCTCCTCCTAGTAGGAGTAGGACTCCTACTTTCCTACTCCTACTAGGAGGGGGAAGGAAGGGGGAGAGGGGGGAAGGAAAGGGGGGCGCCGCCCCCCTCCTAGTCCAATTCGGACCAGAGGGAGAGGGGGTGCGCGGACCACCCTGGCCTCCCCTCTCTCTTCCCACCAAGGCCCATGTGGCCCATTAACTCTCCCGGGGGTTCCGGTAACCCCCCCGGCACTCCGGTTTTCTCCGAAATCACCCGGAACACTTCCGGTGTTCGAATATAGTCGTCCAATATATCAATCTTTATGTCTCGACCATTTCGAGACTCCTCGTCATGTCCGTGATCACATCCGAGACTCCGAACAAACTTCGGTACATCAAAACTTATAAACTCATAATAAAAACTGTCATCGTAACGTTAAGCGTGCGGACCCTACGGGTTCGAGAACTATGTAGACATGACCTAGAACCATTCTCGGTCAATAACCAATAGCGGGACCTGGATGCCCATATTGGTTCCTACATATTCTACGAAGATCTTTATCGGTCAAACCGCATAACAACATACGTTGTTCCCTTTGCCATCGGTATGTTACTTGCCCGAGATTTGATCGTCGGTATCCAATACCTAGTTCAATCTCGTTACCGGCAAGTGTCTTTACTCGTTCCGTAATACATCATCTTATAAATAATTCATTAGTTACAATGCTTGCAAGGCTTAGGTGATGAGTATTACCGAGAGGGCCCAGAGATACCTCTCCGACAATCAGAGTGACAAAACCTAATCTCGAATTATGCCAACCCAACATGTACCTTTGGAAACACCTGTAGAGCACCTTTATAATCACCCAGTTACGTTGTGACGTTTGGTAGCACACAAAGTGTTCTTCCGGTAAACGGGAGTTGCACAATCTCATAGTTGCAGGAACTTTGTATAAGTCATGAAGAAAGCAATAGCAGTATACTAAACGATCAAGTGCTAGGCTAACGGAATGGGTCATGTCAATCACATCATTCTCCTAATGATGTGATCCCACTAATCAAATGACAACACATGTCTATGGTTAGGAAACATAACCATCTTTGATTAATGAGCTAGTCAAGTAGAGGCATACTAGTGACTATAGTTTTGTCTATGTATTCACACATGTATCATGTTTCCGGTTTAATACAATTCTAGCATGAATAATAAACATTTATCATGATATGAGGAAATATATAATAACTTTATTATTGCCTCTAGGGCATATTTCCTTCATATTATGATGATAAGAAACAATCATCCATATGCTTATAAAACACTATGTTGAAGGAAATATGCCTAAAGGCAATAATAAAGTTATTATTTATTTCCATATTTCATGATAAATGTTTATTATTCATGCTAGTATTGTATTAACCGGAAACATAACACATGTGTGAATACATAGACAAACATAGTGTCACTAGTATGCCTCTACTTGACTAGCTCGTTGAATCAAAGATGGCTAAGTTTCCTAGCCATAGACATGAGTTGTCATTTGATTAACGGGATCACATCATTAAAGAATGATGTGATTGACTTGACCCATTCCGTCAGCTTAGCACTTGATCGTTTAGTATGTTGCTATTGCTTTCTTCATGACTTATGCATATTCCTATTCCTATGATATTATGCAACTCCCGTTTACCGGAGGAACACTCTGTGTGCTACCAAACATCACAACGTAACTGGGTGATTATAAAGGTGCTCTACAGGTGTCTCTGAAGGTATTTGTTGAGTTGACGTATTTCGAGATTAGGATTTGTCACTCCGATTGTCAGAGAGGTATCTATGGGCCCTCTTGGTAATGCACATCACTATAAGCCTTGCAAGCAATGTGACTAATGAGTTAGTTGCGGGATGATGCATTACATAACGAGTAAAGAGACTTGTCGGTAACGAGATTGAACTAGGTATTGAGATACCGACGATTGAATCTCGGGCAAGTAACATACCGATGACAAAGGGAACAACATATGTAGTTATGCGGTTTGACCGATAAAGATCTTTGTAGAATATGTGGGAACCAATACGAGCATCTAGGTTCTGCTATTGGTTTTTGACCAGAAACGTGTCTAGGTCATGTCTACATAGTTCTCGAACCCGTAGGGTCCGCACGCTTAAAGTTTGGTGACGATCGGTATTATGAGTTTTTGTGTTTTTATGTACCGAAGGTAGTTAGGAGTCCCGGATATGATCACGGACATGACGAGGAGTCTCAAAATGGTTGAGACGTAAAGATCGATATATTGGGTGACTATGTTCAGACACCGGAAGTGTTTTGGGAGGTTTCAGACATTTACCGGAGTACTGGGGGGTTACCGGAACCCCATGGGGAGTATATTGGGCCTAATGGGCCTTGGTGGGAGAAGAGGAGGGGCGACCAGGGCAGCCGCGCCCCCTCCCCCTCTAGTCCGAATTGGACAAGGAGGGGGGCCCTTCTTTCCTTCTCCTCCTCTCTCCCTTCCTTCCCTTCTCCTACAACAAGGAAAGGTGGAGTCCTACGACTCCCGGTGGGAGTAGGACTCCCCCCTTGGCGCGCCCTTCTCCTAGCCGTCCGCCTCCCTCCCTTGCTCCTTTATATACGGGGGCAGGGGGCACCTCTAGACACACAAGTTGATCTGTTGATCTATCCCAGCCATGTGTGGTGGCCCCCTCCAGCATATTCCACCTCGGTAATATCATAGCGGTGCTTAGGGGAAGCCCTGCGTCGGTAGCATCATCGAGACCGTCAACACGCCGTCGTGCTGACGGAACTCTCCCGCAAAGCTCTGCTGGATCGGAGTTCGTGGGACGTCATCGAGCTGAACGTGTGCTGAACTCGGAGGTGCCGTACGTTCGGTACTTGGATTGGTCGGATCGTGAAGACGTACGACTACATCAACCGCATTGTGCTAACGCTTCCGCTTTCGGTCTACGAGGGTACGTGGACAACACTCTCCCCTCTCGTTGCTATGCATCACCATGATCTTGCATGTGTGTAAGAAATTTTTTGAAATTACTACATTCCCCAACATATGTTGTTCTTTTTTTATGGTGTTCCCTGTAAGTCTATGCTAAATAGAACATGTTTCTCTGTTGATTTTCATGTACCTCCAATAATATCCACATTATGAAGGAGCAAGGATCGTCACATTATGGTGCCATTGTTAAAGCCTGCTGCTTCCTTTGACCTGCATTGTTGCAGGTGATTCTCCTCTACCATTCTCTGTTGGCATTCATGTGGTTTCAGAATGAATTGTTTGTTGCCACAACTTAGTATTTTTATCCCCTGGTTTAAGTGTAAAAGTTCAGGTTTAAGTGGTTTCTACCTCCTTGTAATCTACTGCTTCGTTGACTCGGTTGTCCATGCCCAGTGTTTGTGACAATGATCATTAACGACTACTATCAACATATGTATGCTTTGTAGGTGCTCCATTTTTAGAAAAACTACATCTCTACAGTCATTTTCGCTTTAAGACAATGGTCATTATCTACTGCTTTATACGACGCATAGGTTATTGCACTATTAGTTTATCTTTTAATAAAATATGGTCTACTCTAATCTCTACCTCGATTATGTCATGTTGGGAGGCCATTCCAAAGGATTGTTGTGGCAGAATCGACTGATCTCAAACAAATTTCATCATTGTATTTTCATGAGATATGAGACATGAATCTCTTCTAATGATGGTTGTTGAGCCGTTGAGCTCTATGTTTGTTTTACCTGATATAATGTTCACTTTGCTTACTAGAACTATATAGGTTTCTTGCAAATCTACTATTTGTAATGAACTTGATACGGACATGTTGTCTTGGGCAACCATTGTGCTTTGCTTTGGGAACAAATTAAAAATTTATTCTTTGCCATGCACATGCAAATCAATTAGTTCACTACCTATACCTCAACTGCTTTTGGTATCTTCGTGGTCTGTGATCGACACTAAACTTACTACACGTGACTTTATCCTAAATTAGCATGGCTTATCTTATGTTGAATAGTAACATACTGCATATACAGTTTGCTGCTCCCCCCATATGTTTATTGATGGACAAAGCTAATCCCTTTGTTTTTCCAGAAAACGCAAAGGACCTTTGCGTTTCATTTCATTGAAAAGAAAGAGAGAACAAGCCTACTAGGAGGTGAGTTTTACAATGGCATAGGCCGATCAGTGTACGGCCAAGGATGTGGGCAGAACAACCCAGGGGCTAATCCCTTTGTTTATCATCAAATTTAGTGTGTTTATTGAATTGAAAAAATATAGCTCAATTGGCTACCTGTGCATGAATTAAAGTTTTCAGGACATTATTTTGTAGCAATGCATTTTACTATATGCAGGACATGCATCCTTAACTAAATTCATTTTTGTTTAATGTAGTTCTTTGTGATTTGAAAGCAACTGATGACTCAATATTAATCAGTGCACGGAGGGAACTCTTCGACACCGTGCCGGCGACAAGAACAGGGAAAATCCTGTCCACGGTGCCACCAATGAACATGGTACACACAAGCTGTCGGTCGCTTATAAATTCCATACTCCTGTAATATCAATCTAGGGTTCATCTTAGTGAATCTTGCTGTTCTTCGGGCCGTGTGTAAAAATACTGCTCGGTTATCAGTAGTAGTTGCAGTTCTATTGTTGCGAGTCTCATGGTCCAGTAGAACACCCTTTTCAGAGAGAATACTCCAGATCTATTGACTATGATTTACTTGTGATATTAATTTTTATTTAGTATGAATATTCACCTAATGAATTTATTAAACGATCTAAATACCACCTATTCATAGATTAACTTGTGCCACCGTTGATTTTTTTCTTACGTCTCATTCTTAATTTTTGAGGCTCACCTGGCACATTTTGTTTCCAAATGTATTATACTAATTGTTTGGCGTCTCATTAACTGACGAGATGGTCAGGCCAAAGGCTACGCTTAGTGTCGTTCTTGGTATCGTTGGTCTACTTGATGCAAAATAAAAGCACTACAGGAACTATGACGGTGCAATCGTCTTTTTCTGGCCGTTCCTGGTGCACTGTTTAGTTAGTCATCTTGCCTCTCTTGCACTTAACATTGTTTAATTAGACTTCTCACTATGATTATCCAGGACTTCTTGGCCTCTTGTTCTGATTAGCCTATCATTAAAGTTGGAAACACCAGAATTGACGCTTGCGCATGAGTGCGTACAGGTTGTTCTTAGGATTTTCTTTGTAGCAAACTCAATTGATTGTTGATACGGTTTCCTAGGCTATTGTTTTTTGTACAATACATGAAGCAATCTGCTCATGTGTGTGTGACTTTGTCTCATTATTAGGCTTTAGATTTTCTGCTGGTTTATCTTATAATTCATGGTAGCATTTGATTTTTTTTTTATCAATTGCCATGTCTCAGTTGTAGAACATGACAATAAGAGTCTAATAAAACTCTTGCACAACAAAGATTGCCGTCCTTTAGTTACCCAGACCTTTGTTTTTGTGGTATAAAACTAACTACTATCAACTTTAGTACTCTGGAAAATCATATAACTATTTGAAATTTCCTATAACACAGGCCGAGACAAGCATCGTAAGGATCCAGTTAGAATGATGATTGATATCCTGTTAGAGCATCTTGGGCTTCACAAGGCCATCTGAGACTCGGGCTCAATGAGAACACGATGAGGTACATGGAAAACTCCAGAAACACTATAGTGAAGGATCTAAACTATGACAGGCTGAGCAGAATGCAGAAAGACTTCTAAGACTCGGGATCGATGAGGCATTTGACATGATAAACAAGTGTCAAAGGTTACTTGTATGCTCTTAGATACATGAGCTCCTTCTCATATCAGCTTCATAATGTGATAGCACATGGCTTTCCTCCTACCGGTGTGGTGGATACATTGACAAACGTGACCCTTATGAATATTGAAGTGGTGGTACATAACCTTAAGGGCAGAAGCAATCATCTGTAGAAGAGGTTGCATGCCATAAAAAGACAATCTTTAGGCACAACAACATGAGGTGTTTGCACCAATTGATTTCTTCAAACCAAGGCCATGTCATTGATCATCTATGGACGTCACAGATCACCTATTCTAACTCTGGCAAGTACGCGATGATATATGACGCCACCAACTCTTGTGATGTACTGTGTAAACTACTGTGTGATCTCCCTCTCCTTTTGTGAACATGTCCCCTTGGGCACGTCTATTCATCCTTTTGTACTCAATATTTACGTGTATGAACATTGCATCCTTTAATTTATCCTATATATGAACATTACATCCTTCAATGTGGTGTATTATATTTTGGTATTCATGGATGATGTCTTGCTTTGGTTACGTATGAATGTTTCTTCTTTCTTTTATTTTGTTATCCTGATTCAATACGTACGTTTAGCCTGACTTTCTACTAACTTTGCCATTACTTGCTTGGGCACATCGTTGGACCGGCACCCTCCCGCCAAGGCGCGTTACCGATCTAGTATTCTTCAAGCAAGGATGAAAAGAAGTTCCTCACAAGAACATGGCTTGAGGTCGACACTGATGTACTAGTTACATTCAAGACCATCCCCCGCAACGAGCTGCCGATGATACTCCTCCTTCATGTTCTAGTCATCCTTCATGTCCTCTGAGAGGTTGAAGATGATGCTCGACGAGTTCTGGTGGTTTTTCTAGTCGTTTTTCTAGTTTTTGTAACTGAAGACACTGCATGTACGTGAGTGTAGCTTTTTCACCGAGTCGTTGAATAGTAACAAGATTGGGTGATGGACTAAGCAGTTGAACTTTCCTCGCCTTTAAATTTTGAAAATTTGAGGCGACACACTGACTTGACAAACAAGGCCTGCTTCCAGAAACTAGGCCACCTGGGAGTTGGAATTGATTGCATAAAACCACCACGTTAAAGGCTAGTTTTGCAAGAAACACTGGCCTACGGGTTTGTGCCCAAAAATACTGATTGACGACTATTTTTTTCTTTTGCAAAAAACGATGACCAGTCGTTTAGGACGTTTTCAGCATGCATAAAAACTTATTTTTTTAGAAACTGTTGATCATGTATCAGAAAAATGTTAATCATATATTTCAAAAATGTTAACTGTGTATAAAAATGCTCCTGATATATAGCGAAAATGTATGATGTGTATGAAAAAAGTAGTCATCAAACGCCGGAATTTGAAAAAATGTTAACCATCTATTAAAAAATGCTAAATGTGTACAAAAAATGTTCCTACTCTATATGAAAAATGTAGAATGTGTATTACAAAAATTTAAACATAAAAACGTCAAAATAAAAAATGTGATAGTGTACAAAAGTGTTAATCATGCATTTTAAATATTTTTGAATAGGTACTAAAAATGCTCCTGATATATACAGAAAATGTCAGATGTGAATATAAAATGTAGTCTTCAAACACATTTATTTTTTAAATGTTAATTATGCATTTTATAAATTTTAAACTTGTATACAACAAATTCCCGATGTATAAAATGTGCAAATGTGCATGAAAAATAGACATGTGTTAAAGAAAAACGGAAAGAAGAAAATGCAAAAACCGACGAAACAGAAGAAAGAAACAAACAAACACCCCACAGACAAAGAAAAACAGAAACCAGAAGAAAACCATGAAAACACATGCGAAAAAAACAAAAACAAAACAAAACCGAAGAAAATCAAGAAAACTAAGAAAGAAAAAAATAGAATTGAAAGAAAAATCAATAAAACAGAGAAATGAACAAAATAAATAAATAAGAGAAAAACTATTAAAAACCAAAATAAGACAAAGAAAATGATTAAAAAAAGGCAGTGAAGTAACAAACAATAAGCGATGTAAAAATGAACAAGAAATGGAAAAAATGCAGGAGCAAAATGTAGCGAAGGCTGCGAGCAAGCGAGCGCTAATAAACGGATCGGCCCAGTATGGAAATGAACACAGGAAAGCTACAGGCGAGACAGAATCCTATGCGCCATACACACCCCCCTCGCGAGCTGGGCGTTCGTATTGGTCGGCACATTTTCCGGGTTTTTTCCTTTCATTTTCCTTTCCTTTTCTATTTTCATTTTTTCTTTCTTGTTTTCCTCTTTATTTTTTTATTTCTTCTTCTTCACTTTTAGCTACTTTTTTTGCAAATTTTCTATTCAAATTCTTGACCATTTTTTTTTCATCAAATTAAAAATGTTCATCAATGTAAAAAAAAGTTCAGCTACTCATAAAATGTTCTCCGAATTCAATTTTATTCAACTTTTTTTAAAAAATGCTCATAAAATTCAAAATTTGTTCAGGAATAAATAAGATGTTCATCAAATTCGAAATAAGTTCATTAATTATATAAAATGTGTATGAAATTCAAAATTTGTTCGTCCATTTCTATAAAAATGTTCTTGAATGAAACTTTTGTTCATGAAGTTCAAAAAATACTCATCGAATTCAAAATTTGTTTATAAATAAAAAAATGCTCATCATTATAAAATTGCTCATAAAAAATGTTCATCAAAATAAAAAACGTTCAATAAAATAGAAAAAATGTTCATTCTTCTGAAATAGTGGAAGATTATTAGAACTTCTTTTGAGCATTCACAATTTTTGAAATTTTAGAAGCTTTTTAATCGACAATTATTTTAACACAAATAAATCAAAAATAGAAAGGGAAGTATAAAATAAAAAGTAAAAGCGAGAAAAAAACAGAGGGCGTCCAGGCCCGCAAATGGGCCAGGCAAAACTGACGCGCCATGGGGAAGGGAGGTGCACGTTCGCACGATCCCTGGCGCGCACCGTGCCATATAGGAGGGGGATTCCTATTTGGTGCTTTAGGCGCCCGTTTATATACATTTTCCAAACGGGCTCCTGAAGGCCCTCCGCGCTGGGACGGTCAAATTCCCGTTTCTGTTATCTGATTTTTTTTCAACAACGTAGAATAGTGCGCCTGTAGAGAATCGAACCGGTGACCTCTCTCTTTGAAGGACGCTTCCCTAACTTTTTTTAGAGCGGAGGCATCTGCCCGCCTTAGAATGACGCTTCCCTAACTACGCGGCCACTTTGCTCGTCCTGGACAGTTGCAACTTTTTATGTTTTCTTCTTTCTTTTTTCCTTTTTACCCTTTTCATTTTTTCTTTTTTCTTTTTTCTCTTCTTTTTCCTTATTTGATGAAAGAAATTCATTTTTGTGAACTTTATTTAAAATTGATGAACTTTTTCCAAACCGATGAACTATTTCTTCAAAACAATGAAATTGTTATGAATTTTTTTGAAATTCAATTATTTTTTTAATTTGATGAAGGTCTTTTCAAAAATGATGTACTTTTTTTCAAGTTTGATGAACTTTTTTTCAAATTTGATGAACCCTTTTCAAATTTGATCATTTTTTTCAAAGTGGATGAACTTTTTTCAAACTCGATATTTTTTCAAAATTTTCAACTTTTTGAAGTCCATGCACTAACTTTTAACATCCATTTTTTTCAACTCTGAAATCACCATTTTTTTCATTTTTCATTTCTTTTTTTCAAGTCAACTGGTGAATCGCGACGTTACAAATCGATTGATCGACCAGAAGCGGGCACGGGGAACTGGGGAGGGACAGTCAGCGATCTGGGTCGGCCCATGATTATCCGCGCGTGATCGCCAAGATCGCCTACCGGCGCCAACAACGCCGACTAGGATCTCCCTGTAGGAGGTCTCACTCGAGATAAAGAGGTTGTTTGAATCTTGCCCAAGGCAGCCTCGCCAACTCGTCGGCAAGCCAAATAATTGGTGAGCCTTTTGACCGCCTATTCGCGCCTTTGCCAACGATTTGCGTAAAAATGAACTGAAAGCGTGGATGGAGCATTGGCAAACCAAATACTTCCTCTGTCCAGAAATATTTGTCATAGAAATTGATGAAAATGGATGCATCTATAATAAAAATACATCTAGATACATCCATCTCCCTGACAAGTATTTCCGAACGGAGGGAGTAATTGGGTATCATCCAAACAGATGCAGGGTGTGGTGAACGTCAAATTTTTGGCTCGGCAGCCTATGGCTCAAAACCCAAATAGCACGATATAGCTCTCACACGGGGAGACATAGCCCTGTCAGAAAATGGCATTTCCTATTTGGCGCCACAGGCGCCAATTAACATGCATTTTTGTTATCTGGCGCCTGTGGCATCCGTAAATGGGCCGGCCCATCTAGCTGCCGGTTGACTATTTTCTTTTTGATAATTCTATGAACTTTTTTGAATATTGATGAACTTTTTTTAGATTTCAGCATTTTTTTCAGATTGATGAACTTTTTTGAATATCAATGAACTTTTTTGAAAATGGTTGAACTTTTTTTAGATTTCTGACCTTTTTTCAGTTTGATGAATTTTTCCTAAAAATACATGAACTTTTTTTGAATTTATATGAACTTTTTACGAATTTAATGAACTTTTTAAAAAATTAATGAACTTTTGCTAAATTGGATGAAAGTTTTGTTCGATTTGAATGAACTTTTTTCAAAATTGATTAACCTTTTTTAAAGTCATTACTTTTATTTTCAAATGGTGGAACCTTTTTTCTTTAAATCTGTAAACCTTTTTGGATTTCATATTTTTATTTTCGTAAAAAACTCTGGGGCAACACGCTAGTGGGCCGGCACATGCTAGCAACGCTGCAGGCGCCGGATCGTTAACGAGCGCCTGCAGCGCTGCATAGGAGCTCCCTCAGAAAATGCATGGTAGTATATGTTTGTAGCATGGTGCTAAAGTCCGGTTCTCGTTCGGCTCATGGGCCATGGTCCATGAGTAGAGTGCAAAGGTTTCGGCCGGACAGCGACTATGAACGGCATTTTCTGTACATGGTGGTCGACGCCGACCGCCCGTACACTGCATGCACCGCATCGATCCATCACGCTGAATGATTTGGAACGGAAAAAGTCCATTTTAAACCCTAAACTCGTAGACGTCCGGCGAAACGAACCCCCAAATCAAAATCCCGGTTGTTTGCACCGTGAACTATGCAATCCCGGTCTAAATCAAACCCTGACAAATGTCAACCGGGATTTATCTAGCTGGTGGGCCAAGGAGCACCCGTCCTCCGCGCTGGACCAGCCCATTTATTTTTTTTGTTTGCTCAAAAAAATTCATCTTTATTTTTCTGTCGCATTTTGCGGCAGAATCGCGAATAGCGTCAAACAGAAGAGCTTCCGCGTAGGGCTCGCGCAAACGGGCCGGCCTATTCCCAGGAAACGAGCGAACGTACGGAAAAAAATGGAACGAACTAAAAAGTTCTGCCGCTGGTTGGATTCGAACCAACAACCTATCGCTGGATAGCCGTGACGACAGCCAGTGCAACTAGCGATTGGGACCGGCATTAAAGCACAGCGTAATGTTTAAGTAGTATGATCAGCGGCAGATCCATTTTTTTAATCTTCGTTCAAGAAAATGAACAATGTTTTCTTGAAGAAATTTAAAACTCAACAAACTGTTAAAACGTGAACAACTATTGGAAACATGAACAAAAATTTATATACGACGAATGATTTTCAAATATACATTGAACATTTTTTAAGTGTACGATGAACAATTTTTTACTACACAGCAAACATTTTTTTGATATCCATTGGAATAATTGAAAACATATTATACATTTTCGTGATATACGATGAACAAAATTTTATACATTGAACATTTTTGTAATATAATCTGAACAATTTTTAACTACACATTGAACAATTTTGTGATATGCGCTGAAAAACCATTTAAATATCCATTGAACATTTTTTGTGATACACTGAACAATTTAAAATTGTGAACAAAATTTGAAAAAGTGAATAAATAGCAGCGACGGCAACCACACTAGCTACCTACTCAATACGTCTATATTGCAGCGCCCTTTGTGAATTTTTATTTCTCAAAGAAAAAAGATAAAGCGGGCCGGCCCAGCAGGGTGGAGGTGTGTGCCCTCAGCGAAATCCCAGCAATCCCGGCCATCCAAACGACTCGAAGGTTTGATTTAGACTGGAATTGCATAGTTCAGGGTACAATCGACCGGGATTTCGACTTGGGGGTTCGTTTCGCCGAACGTCTACGAGTTCAGGGTTTAAAATGGACTTTTCTCGATTTGGAACAGTCAACACAGCTACTGGCACCGTTACTTTTTAACCGACGCACTCTGCAAAATCCACAACAAAACTGGCACACAAAGCAAGATCGAGGCCGAAACTCAAACAACGAATTCACCAGACATGGTTCCGATCAATTGACATTCATACGCATGCCAAAACAAATTGAACGTCATACGAGCATGCAGTGCCATTACTTTGATTGCCATCACCAGAACTGCCAAGCTAAACCAGGTGTAACCGGCCTGGGGCCGCGCCATTAATCAGTAGCTTTGCGCGGGCCTCCGGCCGACATCACGGCGGAGACCTGCAGCACGGACATGTCGCCAGGCGCTTCGTACACGGACGTGACGAAGAAGGCGGCTTGCCAGAAGCCGGGGCCGGAGCCCATGGGCAGGAACCTCGCTCGCCCCTCGTCACCGAGCCCGAGCCCGGGCATGACGATCTCCACCATGCCGTTGCCCCCTGCCCCGGAGCGGGAGGCCGGGAACAGGGTGGACGCCACCACGGAGCCGCCTGGCGGGAGGCTATGCAGCCTCGCGGCGTCGTAGTCGGTGAGAACGTGGAGCGAGAGGCGGCGCCGTATCGCGGCGCGTGGCATGCGACGCGCCCTGAGCGGAACCATGCCGGCGTTGTCGACGGCGAGGACCGTGATGGGGGCGCTGTGCTGGTTGATGTCGTGCGCGAGGCCGGTGGACGCCAGCAGGCTGGTGAACTCGCCGAGGTCCGGGCGCGCAGCGAGGATGGCGGTGATGTTGTGGGCGGCGCCGTGGCACGCCGCCAGGGGCACGGACAGGCCGAACAGGAGGAGCAGGGCGGACGAACACTTGGCGGTGAGGAATGCCATTGTGTACTGCACTTTTGGTGTATGACAGAGGCGAGCGAGGATCTGAACCGTGGGTGCACCCCTGGTTTTATAGCAAATGGTGCTGGCTAGCTTGACACTCGAGTCCAGTACAAGGTGGTAATTGCTGCTTGGTGAGGAAATTAGTCACCGCGCAGGCTTAGTGTAGTGTTTACTTACTGCGAATCATGGGTCGCTTGGCGCTTTGACTTCGTACCGATAATAGAAGCGGAGCATATGGATTGGAGGGAGAGCACGCTCATTTAGGGCGACGTATGATGTGACTGTAGAACCACGACAATAGTAGCAAAGGGATCAAATTTAGAAATTTAAATCTTAAATCTTTTCCAAACTTAACTTGAAAATACAGTATTTTCAAGTTAAGTTTGAAACAGATCTACATGTACGGTCAGACAACAATGTCCGATTAAGCATGTACTCTAATCCATCACGGGATGGCCGCATGACCGAGGAAGTGAGGTGAATTTCATCTAGCTGAACTGGATTTCTTGGCGGTACACCGGCCGGCCAGCAGGTGTGCCCAGTAGGAATATGAATGATCACGAAGCAACCAGACCGACCATATGGCAGGCAGACCTCCGAGCCTCCGAGGAATGCTATGTACGTGCATGTTCGCTTCTTTTTTTCATAGTACTACGTGTCTCATTCATATCATAAAAATTAAAGTAGAAGTTACGTAAGGACCGACATGACAAAACTGAAAAGATAGAAAAACATCTTTGAGCTTGACACCAACGCCCATCACCCGCCTCCGGCACCACGACAGCAACCACCGAAGAAAAGAATGATGGATCACCTCCTCACCCGAGCTCGACGCGTCTCCATCGCTGATATGCAGCTTTGCGGACCTCCAAGGTGGCTCACCAAAAGTGAAGCCCTTACCGTGAACGAATCAGACCGGGGCAACACCCCGGACACGCCATCGAACTCCAGATATGGCACCCCACCGCGACTAAGGCGTCGCAGAAGGAAACCATACCTACCATACCTACCATCCACGAACCATGAACCCAACACATGTTTCGTCTTCCAGATGTCGTCTATGCAGACCACAATCTGCATCCGCTCCTGGAGTACCTCCCAAGCTCCGCGCCGATGCTGGAGCAAACATCGTCGCAACGACGGAGCCCGAGGACACAGGTCCACCACAAGGATGCCGCCGTCGCCACGCCATCCTTACTTGAACAGACTGGTTTCCAAATCCATCCTCAACCATAGGACCGATGGCCTTTTCAAGGAAGGATCCGAAGAATCTTTATTCAGCGTTGTCATTGTCGCCACCGAAACAAAAAGGATGAACAACCTAAAAATCTAAACTACAAAGAAGTAAAAACGATCCACACGCGTGGATCCGGCGTCCCCCTCACCACCGACCACCGAGGTCGCCGGCGGAGGGGAGCCGCCGGAGGATGGCGCTGGAAGATTGGATCTCCTGAAAGCGGCTAGGGTTCCAGCCGCCAGGTACAGGAGAAAAACGATTGGCTTGCACGTTCTGCATGTTCGCTTCTGTTTCTAAACATTGTTGGACGCTCTGACTGCACCCAGCACACTATCCGCGTTTAGGTATTCTTCGGGAGAAAAAAAAGACTTGGACGAGCACCACTAGCTACATGTACCAAAGTGGACTAGGCAACCTCCGGATACTAACATAGTAGTGCCATATCTTAGTCCACCACCCAGTGTCTAGCTATTTTCACCTCAGAGCAGTCAGAGTATCTCGAGCTGCGAATGTTCCGACTTATCTATGTGCTAAAGCGTGCTTGCACATTGTATGTAACGGAAAGCTGGTTTGATGAGACTCCCAGTTTCTTTGTGACCAGCCTTATGGTTGATTGTCCAAGGAATGCTCTTGTTTGAATAAAGCTCTCTGGATTGATTGCAAAAAAAAAAAAGCAGTTAGAGTATCTCGAGCCGAGCCCCCGGAACGCCCCCTCAGGTCACTTTTTTTGGCATCGGCGCATAAAAAACGTCCCAGCCACACCCCCAAAAGCCTACTTTCCGCCGGATTTGATAAAAAACACAACCGGCGATCCCACCCCAAACCCAGCCCCTGGGGCAGCTGGGGACGCCGGCGCTACTTTTTTGCCTCGTGTGGCCCACCTACAGCCACATCTTTCTCTCTTT
>NC_057810.1:147639267-147642296 GCF_018294505.1 Triticum aestivum
CTGGCCTCCCGCGCCGCAGCTCCGGCTCCGCCCCGCAGGTCGGGTCGCCGCGCCCGGCCGCCCGTGCCGCCCCGCCAGCCAGCTCCTCTGTGGCAGGGCGGCGAAGAAGTAGAGTAGCCGCAGAACAGGATGTTCCCTGCAAAGGATGGGGGCCTAAACTTCTGTAGGAGCGAGGCCGACACGGCGCCAGAGAGATTGTTGTAGGAGACGTTGAAGGACTGGAGCGTGGTGGTGAGGTTGGCCAGGCTCTCCGGGATCTCTTCGGCGAGCGTGTTACCGGAGAGGTCGAGCACCTTGAGGTCGTGAAGCGAGCCAAGGTTGTCAGGAATGGAGCCGTTGAGGCTGTTGCCGGAGAGGTTGAGGTCCTGCAGCTTGGTAGCCCTGCGAGCGATTCCGGCACTGGCCCGTCGAGCGTGTTGTGCGTGAGGCTGAGGAAGACGAGCTGGTATGTCCCGGTGATGGGAGTTATTTACCCAAAACCACCACACTTGAGGCTAGGGTAACAACTTGATACCACATTTGAGTCAGGGCACAAAAAACCACCAAAATTGCGCCTAATCTGTAACGCGGAGCACTGATGCTCGAATTTGGCCGCGAAGACAGCGAATCTGACCAGTTGGGCCCACCTGTCCGGCCGATGTGGCATGCCTACATGGATAATTTGCTGAGGTGGCCAAAGGCCCCACCTGTCGGCCTCTCTTGTTCACCCCCCCTCTCTCTCTCTTCCCAAGCCACTTTCTTCCCCACCCACCCCAACACAGCTGGCCGTATCCAGTGGCAGCCGCACCCGCCAAAGCCCTGCCGGGCGGCGAGCGCCGTCGCTCCGACGAGCTTCTTCCCTGTGCCATCTTCCTTTTCCTCCTATCATTCTCCCCATGCCCTCTACCTATTCCTCCTATCATCTTCCCCCAATGCCTAGACGCCATGGCGTGCCGCCGCATGTCAACTCCGGCGCCTCCTCGGTCGCGGGAGCCTCCTAGCAAGACGCCTATGCTTGACCTCTCCAAAGAAACACCTGCAGCGCCGTCAGCCCCTCTAGCCCGCAGCGGTGACTAGCAGGGAGGTCGCGGCCGGAGGCCATGGCGGGGCTCGCCGGAGTGGGCTATAGCACGGAACTTTTTGCAGGAGGTGATGGCGGCTCATGGCGCCCGCGTCCACGAGGCTGGCAACGAGCTCCGCAGGCTGGAGGTGTGCGCCCACCTGCCGGCGAGGCTCCTCGTGGTGCTGCCATCCTCGATGGAGTACGCGCGCGAGGAGACCGGTCGTCCACGTGGTGTGTTGGCAGGACGGAGGAGCACGCCATTAGCAACCTGGAGCATGGCTGGAAGCTCGCGGCGGCTGCGGTCTTCGGCACCGTCCACGCAAGGAGCTGGGCCGGCGGCCTAGTCGGCGACCGGATCGAGCACAGGAGGGCTCGGGCGAGGCAAGCAAGGAGGGGGAGGAGGGTCAGTGGTGGTACAGCACTCCGGTGGCGAGCTCCCCGGCGGGAGCAGCTCCGGCGGTCAAGTGCGCTGTGAGCAAGAGTGGGCGGCAGCGAGCCACGCCGGCGGCGTGCAGGTCAGCGCCCTTTACCTGTTTGTTGAAATACCCATGAGAAAAAGATTTTTTTTGAAAAGAGACAACCAGATGAGTCACTTACAGGTGGGACCCTTGTCCAACTCAGCAAATTGTCCACACAAGCATGCCCCGTCAGCCTGACAGGTGGGCCCAACATGTCAGTTTCACTGTTTTTGCGTGCTTATCAGTCAATTAGTGCTCCTCGTTAGTCATTAGGCAAATTGGTGGTTTTTTGTGTCCTGTCTGAAAAGTGGTACTAAGTTGTTACCCTAGCCTCAAGTGTGGTGGTTTTGGGTAAATAACTCCGGTGATGGCTTCTAATTTCCGCTCGTCGGAGGAGGCCGACGAGGGTGCCTTGGAGCCGCCCGCGAAGGCGTCAGGGATGCGGCCGGAGAGCCTGTTGTAAGACAGGTTGAGGAAGAGGAGGGATTGTGAGGCCGCGACCTCGGCGACAGCGATACCGGGCAGGGCGGCGAAGAAGCAGAGTAGCCGCAGAGCAGGATGTTCCCTGAACCTCTACCTCCGTGCATCGCGCTGGAGGACGCCGTCGTCCTCGCGTGGTGCCTCGGCGATGCAGTCGTCGGGAAGGAGCGGGAGACGATGGAGGATGCGGTGGCCTGGATGGCGCGGCGCGGGCAGGACGGGCGTGGTGCGACGCGGGGGGAACGACTGGCATTTTTTTCGCCCCAAGTGCAAATTTATCGCCGGCGCAACCCCAGGAGACTGAAAAAATGTCTCCTGAGGGCCACAACGGCTGGAGATGCTCTTAGGTTCAATCCTCAAAAGTAATAATAACATAAAAAGAACAGTCAGTTTCAGGAGCTTTTCCATTGCAACGATAGCAATTTATTCAAGATCGACCATGGACATATTGATATCTTCAATGGTACAAAACCTCACACACGTCACAAGCTTCGGCCCAGTGTACGTCACAAGATTTTGTGAAACATTCTCAAATTTTGACCACAACATGTTGATGTCATAGGAAGTCATCATGCCAAGTTTCATGTTTTCAAGACTTTATTTTTATTTTTTGGAATTAAAAAACCAATAAACTCCACGTTTAGGGTCCAATCTTGGCACACAGATGTCTGCAATTCCTTTCTTTTTCATGGATAACGCTAAAATATAAACTAAAGAACACGAATAGTAATTTCAATTTTGCTAAACTTTTCATGCGCTTGTAGTTCAATTTTGTATTTATATTGATAAAATACCTAAAAATTTCAAACATCGGGACTCGACCCCGATGTGCTAACCTTTCTAGGCATTTTTCGGAATAAAAAAAACTGATAAATTCCATGTTCACGGTCGAGTCTTGGCACCCCGATGTTTGAAATTTCTTCCATTTTCTTGGATATTGCCTATACATAGATAAAGACACAAATATGATTTTTCAACCCAACTTTGTCATATTTTTCATCCATTTACAGTTCAAATTTAAGTTATATGCACTAAACACCTAAAAATGC
>NC_057810.1:147642564-147647720 GCF_018294505.1 Triticum aestivum
GAGAAAAGACAAAGACAATGTGCAGAAAAGAATATGCCATAAAATGTAAAAGAGTAAACTCATAATGTACGAATGAAATTAAAAAGAAGAATGAAGTACAAAAAGAAAAAGGCATAAAATGTAAAAGAGTAAGCTCATAATGTATGTAAGGAACTCCACAAATCATGTGTTTACCGAGTGGCATGTGGCAGGAACTCGGCAAGCATGTGTTTGCCGAGTGCCACGTGTCAGGACTCAACAAACGTGTGATTTGCCGAGTGTCGTCCTTTTGCCTAGTGTTTTCTCCGACGAAGGTCATGTTTGCCTAGTACCCAATGGTATGCATTCGGCAAATAACCTGATACTGGGAAAAGTTTTAGATTCCACCTGGCACTGTTGCAATTGTTCTAAAGACATGTTTCCATCCCACAATAAAACCATTTCATAGATGTTATAGTCCCTAGTCACCACCTTCTGATATTCTAAGAGTCGTACAATGAAATGCAAAGAAGATTCACCCTATGGTGAAGTATACATTCACCCTTTGCAATTTGAATGCATAGAATGTCCAAACCAACATAACTGGAACACACTCGAAGTTATATTTACAAAACTATAGCTATCCTCAGCCCCTGACACATTAATTACTACTCACCACGTCTGTTGGTGATGCTGACTCCATGATACTCGGACTTATGTCGAAATATCCTGGTTGCGTAGGCATAGGTAATATTATGTTACCATTGTGTAACATCATGTTAATTTCACGCATTGTTGGTCGGTCATTTGCACTTTCTTGAACACACAAAAGTGCAATTTGTGTGCACCTAATCATCTCCACCTTTTGGTACTCCTCACGCAATGATGGATCGATGAGCTCTTTGCATTTTTCATCTCTCCATAGTAGCCAAGCCTGAAAGTAAATTTTATGTCACTTGACTGAGATTTGATTAAGTCACAATTAAGAAGTATTAATGCTACGCACGACCGAGGTATTTTGTTTACAAAGAACAAACAAGTGCTAGAGTAACATAGATGATAACATCACACATATCAAGACAAAATAGATCTTTTTTAGAAAAGGAGGCAAAACCCCCGGCCTCCGCATCAATTGATGCATGCAGCCTTCTTATAAAATTGGGGGAGAATTTCACTTCCCGGCCTCTGCACCAACTAGGGATGCATACTACCTTTTAAGTATGAGTACTAGGATTTTTAATCTCAGTTACGGACCGAGCCTAGTCCTTAATAAATGTGTGAATATCAGGAAAGTCTGGTCCTCAAGAGTAAATAGGAACATAAATTCGCTTCCGTGAGGATTTGAACCCAGGTGTTGGTTTGTACATCCACTCCCCAACCAGTTGAGCTAGGCTCACTCCCCTTAATTTGGGAAAGAATTTCACCTCCCCGGCCTCTGCATCAACTAGGGATGCATACAACCTTTTAAGTATGGGTATTAGGATTTTAATCTCGGTTACGCACCGAGCCTAGTCCTCAATAAATGCATGAGTACAAGGAACGCATGGTCCTCAAGAATAAATAGGAATCTAAATTCGCCTCCGTGAGGAATTGAACCCATGTGTTAAGTTTGTTCATCCAAATTGAGACAAAATAGGTGATGTGGCAAGTAATTAATAAGGAAGAGAGGCATATGGTAACATAGTATGTTACTCACACTATGAGTAACATCACACACACCAAGACATGATGAGTCTACAAACTAATAAATAAAGTGTTATATGACACCACATATATATTACTGAGTGCTGCTAGGCACACGTTAGCTACCCGAATGTTGGACGACACGGATGATCAAACCGTCCATGACAAGGCCGAGGTGTAGCAGAATCGTTTGATTACTCATCGTCCACATATCGGGTAAGTGAGTGTCGTGTGTCGAATAGTTTCGTATATTACTCCCCACTATAAAGACAGTAAAATAGACCAATAACATATGCATGTTAGTAGTCTAAATTACTCCCCACTATGGCTAGTCTCAGAGCATCTACATCCGGACTTGGCAAATCCGGCCCCTCAAACGCCCGTGGACGGGCCCGGGTGCGTCCACAGGTACTGACCGGGCACGCCTCAAATTAGTCACTTTGCATCCATCTCTTTCATATTTCATCCCCTAAATCCATATAAAGCATGCAAAAGAAATTCTACGCACTACATATACGTACTACTCTTCGTCGCGGAGATATCCACGAAGACGGTGCCGGGCGCCAGCTGGACGGGCGGGTAGGAGGGCTCCGGCTCATCCTCCTCCTGCTTGACCTCATCCATGTAGGCGAGCATCTTTGCCTCCTCCGCGGCCTCTTGCGCCCCCATCTCCTGCCGGCGACGGCGACTTGCCTCCGCAGCCGATTCCGACCTAAGGGAATCGAGGATGGCCTACTGCTCCGCCTGCAGATCCCCGTCGCCAGCGTCCCCCACATCCTGCTCCTCCGGCTCATCCCCCTCCTCCTCAAAGTCCTTTACCTCCACCTCCTCCAACTCCTCCTCTGGATCCACTGCATCCGAAGGTAGCCCCGCGGTGATCCGGGCTTCACGCCTAGCCCGGATATGCTCAAGGAGCTCGTGCCGGCGCTCCAGCGTTAGAAATGGCTCGCTCCTAACCCGGCGGCCGAGGGGCATGGCTACTAGGCCGACGGGTGGAGTGGAAAGTGGCGACGACGGATAGGAGAAGGAAAATGTGGATATATGGTAGGGTTTCGGTGCCGCCAGATGACTTAAATAGCCATGCAATGCACTACGCAGCCCGTTGGAGTTGCGCCGCGGCGCCAACGGTCCGACGAAGGAGACAAACTTCAGACCGCCGAGTTTGAGAGCATTTTCAGCTAGGACCCCTTCGTTAGTCCGACATGGCGGACAAGCCCGGGCGTCCCATATCCATCCCATATTTGGGTTGAATATGAAGGGGGCCGGTTAGGCCAGGCATTTGAGGCCTGTTTGAGGCATCCGTCTGGATCGAGAAAACGTGACTGGTCAGCGATCGGGCGTTTGAAGCGGGTTTGAGCAGCTGTAGATGCTCTCAAGGGCAAGGAAAACTAAAACAAACAGGAAAAGGACAACAATGTTCAGAAAAGAATTAATGATAGCGTGTCTGCTATTGTTCACCCGCCTGATTTTTTTTATGGCAGTCGATTCCTACGCGAAGCCCCCAGGGTGAGACCGGACCGGCGAGCCCGAGCATGGACCGCTCCGTCGCCGGCGCGGGCTCAGGAGGAAGGTGCAGAGGGGCTCGAAGAAATCGCGGCTAGACGAGAAGGACAAACAGCAGTACCGCGGATTTTGGTCAACCGGTACAAATTGATTTGACTGAACTGAACTGAACTTTTTTTCAGGCGACGACTGTCTACTAGTGTCGTACATACCTCTAGGCTTGTGGAGCTCGAGCGTGCTGCTCGTTTCCTGGAAGAAGAGCACCCTCTCGTACCGCAAGCTACACCGCACTCCAACGAGCCTCCCCCCATACTGGCTTGTTGGGACCTTGTCGTGCATGGACGACGTCTGCAGCTTGCTGCGGGTGTCGTTGAGGCAGCTCCAGCAGTCGGCCTCCGTGAGGTCGGGCGTGCACTGCGCCAGCACGTACTCCATGTCCGCGGCCTCTGTTCTGCCTCTGACCCACGCCTTGCCGGTCCCGTACCGCTTAGCCGTCGCCGCCGCGTGCTTGATGGTCTCCTTCATCAGCTCCTCGACCCTCTCCGCGAGCAGCTGGGCGGCGTCCCAGCCGGACTCGCCGGAGTCGCTCCACCCGGAGCATCTCGGCTGCTCCGTGAGGGTGGAGAGGAAATCCTCGCCGGAGAAGCGGAGCGTGTAGTTGTCGTAGTAAACGGTCGCGTCTCTTCTGGATGAACAGTACAGCTCGGCCGCATCGCTGAAGGCGGCGGCGAGGCTGCCGGTGCAGTTGGGCCCGGCGTAGTCGCCTCGGCACAGCGCCAGGCCGTAGACGGCGTCGGGTGCCACGCCGATGCTCGCCTCGGCGAAGCCGCCGTTCGCGCCGGCCCCGGCGACGAGCGCCGCACCAAGGGCCTCCAGGTTGGACCTGTACGTGCTGTTGGGCTCGTACAGGCCGCCGGTGCAGACCGTGCACTTCTGGAACGGTTCCACTGATCCCACCGGTGACGCGGACACGGCCGACGGGAACGGGTCTCTCCCGGAAGTTAGTAGCATAGCAAGGAGGAGGAGGAAGAGCATGATGTGGTTGCGCACCATTTGCTTGGTAATTCGACAGTTGAGATTAGCTCTCCCAAGTCTACTATGGAGGAGCCGATATATTCAGCTGCCATTTTGACAGCCATATGCGTCGACTTTCTGGCATGCATGCGCTTTGCAGCTCGCTGTAAACTGACTGGATCAAATGTACTGTGGAATAATTGGGTTGTTTGCACGTAAATGTGTGTTAATTAACTGCAAGTAGGAGCATCATGAATGACTCGATCAAACATGTTCACTGACACTGAGCCGACCATAGCCGTATGTTAAGATATTGGAAGAGCAATCTCCCCACGACATTTCCACTAAAAAATGTACCACTACATAATAAACCCAATAGGTCACACACATTACCGAGTTCCTAAATATTTGTCTTTCTAGACATTTTAAATGGACTATCATATACGGATGTATGTAGGCATATTTTAGAGTGTAGATTTACTCATTTTGTTTCATATGTAGTCACTTGTTGAAATATCTAAAAAGACAAATATTTAAGAACGGAAGGAAGTACTTTAGAATTTAGGTGTTTTCTAGCGAGTCCTGGTAAATCTCCCAGACGGCGTATTGTCTTTAAACGAGGTCCTCAAATATCCGTACCAACATGCGCAAAGAAAGATAGCAAACTACGTCAATATTGAACAAAAATCAAACATTTGCATAGTTTGCTGTTACAAATTTGCTGAGTATATGATTATTAGGAAGTATAAGATAGACTAAGATTTGATCCTGTCTTATCTTGTACTCTAAATTGGCCAGTTATCTGCGCCGGCGCACCGGCCCAACTGTTGGGCCTGTCGAACGCCAGCCGCCCGATGTAGCGAGCAGGGACCGTCCGATCTGGCACTCAACCCCGACTCGTTCTTCTTCCTCTGGTCAAAGCTTCCAGAAAAATCGGCCCCCACCCGGCAGCCAATCTTCCTCCTCCCTGCCCCTGTGCGTGCGCTCCAGGCGAGCTC
>NC_057810.1:147647948-147651126 GCF_018294505.1 Triticum aestivum
CAACGCCGGAGCCCCGTCACCACGAACCGGCTCCACCGTCGCTTGTGCTGGTTGTAACTTTGCGCTGAGCGGTTGCAGAAAAAAAGGTGCCCTCGTGGGATGCTCTTCTAGCACCGCCAGGTCACCGGTGTAGCAAGAAATACGATGGCCGGCGAGTTGCAACCGGCAACATTTTCAAAAGCTGGAAACGGCAATTTAGAACAATACAACCAGCTGAAACGAAAGTTGCAACCGGCGTTTCGAAAAGCTACTACCGGCGATAAAAAAAGATGCAACGAGCTGAGCTGGAAAACCAGCGATTAAAAATGCTGGAACTGGTTTTTGGAAAAGATGCAATCGGCTTCTTGAAAGCTGCAACCGGCGATTCGGAAAGCTACTACCGGTGATAAAAAAAGATGCAAACGAGTTGAACAGAAGCTGGAACCGGCGATTAAAAATGCTGGAACTGGTGATTGGAAAAGATGCATCCGGCTTGTAAAAAAGCTGCAACCATTGATTTGAACTGGTACTGTAGAGATTTAATTGAGGCAGGGGGTCGCCGGAGATGCAAAGGACATAGCCGTGGGTTGCAGCATGACCGGTTGTAGCAATTTTTGACACTGGCTGTAGCAAAGAATCGATGAGGACCGTGGTGACCGGGGAGCCCTGGTGCTCCGCCAACAGGAGGTTGTAGCTCCCGGCGTTGCCGGTTGCAGCTCCCCACGACGAGGTTGCAACTTCTGGCGCCAGTAGTCCCCACAACCGGCGGCCGCGGGCGTCGTCGTTGCAGCTCGCCGCGCAGTGGCCGTGGTCGTTGTTTCAGGAAGCCACCATCCTCATCGTAGCTTGCAGTGGCGAAGTAGGCTTGGGCGGCCGCGCTCAAGGGAGGGAGCGAGGGAGGAATGGAGGGAGGGAGCTGGGGAGGTGGAGATGGATGGAGAAGCGGCATGTGTGGAGATAGAAGGAGGTGGGGATGGAAGGAGCAACAACAAGTGCGTGAAGGAAAAAGGAGGGGAACGAGTGGTCAGTGATGACGAACGGGAAATGATAAGGGCATGTATAATGGTGGCATATGGATACATATGCCCCATGATAAAAAGTAATTTGAAGCACCTACATTAATTTTTCCTCTCCAATGCAAGCTATTACTAGTGGCCTCATTAAGAAATAAAAAATAAAGACTATAGTACACATGCAACTCTACTTTTCACTCCAACCTTTTCAGTTTTTGTCACTGGACCACGCTTTTTCTCTTCAAGCACCCGCCTCCTGGAGAGGATCCTGCTTCCCTATCCGAACCTACTTTTGTGTCATATCCGATCCTACATGGCATGTGAGGCATCACCTTGAGGCTATGCATTGTACATGCCCTAAGGTCGCGACGAGCGGTGCGTATGATAGCTGTGCTAGGCGAGCGAGCGGTGTGACCGGCTGAACATTCGGCCGGTCCGCCGTTCCTAAACGTTTTCCTATATATATATATGCTCATGAGGCTCAAGCAATAACAACAACTATTTCACCAAACCTCTCTCTCCATTCTGACATGGTATCCGAGTCAAGAGGTCTTGAGTTCAAAACCCTGCCAACGCAGTATTAAATAAAATGATTCTACGCCCTACATTAATCCCACGTCTAAGGACTAAAATAGCCTAGACGTAAGAGGGAGTGTTGAAATATATTGCCCGCTTCCTTCCATCAGTTTGGACTTTTGGCCGCGCCTGTACGGCTGCTCTGCCGGTCGTCGTCATCTGCTTCACCTCAGACCTCAACGCCACCCCGCCTCTACCGAGCGGCGTCCTCGACTTCGCGCGCGATCGGTTTGACCAACCGCTCGTAGCCGCGATCCGTCTCATCTACGTCGTGCGACCGACCTGGCTCGTCGGTTGCGCGCGCCTCCGCAGGTCCCGTGAAGAGCGTCATCATTTAGCGCGTTCCTCCATCGATCGAGCATCGGACTGCCGCTGCGTCGCCCCACCGGGCCGCAGCGTCGCCGCCCCGTGGTTCTCTCCGTGACTGCACGATCCGTGTCACCGATGCGTCACCCCTTCGGGCCGTAGTGCCGCGGCCCGCGGTCCACCGCCGCCCCGAGGTGTCCGCTCTAGGCCATCCCCATGGCTGCGCCGACCCTCGCGCCGTCACTACGCTGCCTCGTCGGGCCGTAGCGAGCATGGCATGGGATCCACACCGCCACCCGAGGCCGTTCCCACGGTTGCATCGACCCGCCGTCCGCGCTGCGCCGCCCCTTCGGGTCATCGCACCATGGCACGCGGTCCCCGCAACCGCCCCGAGATCTTTCGTAGTTGCCCCGACCTGTCTGCCGCCGCTGCGTCACCCCTTCGGGTCCTAGCACCGCGGCCCGTGGTGCCCCGTTGGCTCCGCTCGTCGACCTCCCGTGGTATGCACCGCGCCGCCTCCCTTGGCGCGGGAACGCCACCGTCCGCGCCAGTCTTCGTCACGCTGTCGGGTTCTTCGCCTACTTCGAGCACCGCTACCGCGCTCCTTACTTAGCCGCAGCCGCCATTAGGCGGCCACCCGTCCACCCCCTTCGTCTTCGTCGGCCGGCGCCGCTGCTACCCTCATAACTGTCGCCGCCCGTCCACCCCCTTCGTCTTCGTCAAGCACCAGCCCGTCGCCAGCGTCACCGTCTTCTTCCTCGGCCACTTCGTCTACTCCGACCACTGTCGGCGACATCGGCCCCGCGCCGACTGGCGCTGCAACCGTCGTCGAGTCTTCTCTTCCGCTGGCCCTCCGAATCCTCGACATGGCGTACAACTCGTGCAGGTCCGTCATCTACGCATGCCCGGTGCTGGCAAGACCGATGCGTGCCTTCATCCACGATGTGTCACCGGGCTTGGTCGTCAACAACGTCTCCTTCCCGGCGCACCCCTACTTCAACAACACTGCGCCTATGACTAACTCGGCGCCTCCTAGCGCCCGCGGCTCCATGACGCCTTCCTCGACACCGGCTACCCTGACTCGACATCGACCACGACATCCTTTGCACGGCTACCTCGACCACGGCTCCACCACCCTACTCTCTTGGCTACCTCGACAACGGCACAAAAGGCTACCGCCCTGCTTGAGGAACCTCGTCGGTTTCCTCTCCAGTCACGCCTTCCGCGATGCGTCGACCGTTACGACTGTGGGGGGTGCCCGTCGGCTTGCCTTCAGATTCTTCTCCAGTCTCACTGCCTGCATC
>NC_057810.1:147651439-147653722 GCF_018294505.1 Triticum aestivum
TAGGAAGTATAGGATAGACTAAGATTTGATCCTGCATTGTCTTGTACTCCAAATTAATCATTGTACTCCTATATATATGCCCATAAGACTCAAGCAATAACAACAACTATTCCACCAAACCTCTCTCTCCATTCTAACAAAATTCATTCGGACTGAGCAAGCCACTGAGCACAATGCATGGACCAACTAGATTGACATCGATAGAATGCTTACGGTCAATCACATTCAAGAGTTTATCTACATATATGGTTCCAAGGCCAGCAGGTTCAGGCCACCGAGGGAATCTCCCACTTCATTTGTTGGAATTTTCCATCCAATGGCGAATCGTCCATGACTCTCTGCTTACAAGATCCAATTTGAGGGGATCATGGCTACTCCCATAAGGTTATATATTATCTGGAACATTCGGGCTTCACCTACATGCAGATTCTTTCCTTGGCTTATATTCCAAGATTGGCTGTGTCGATGGGGGAATATTGTATTCGCCGTTCATTGCGTCGTAATGTCGACGCTTCGCACAGAGTTGGCAAGCGAACGATCTAGCCTGGCCGGCCCGTTAGGGCGTTCCACTGAATCTGGTTTTCGGAACCTTCTAGGATGTTTTAAACCCGGTTTTTAGTGTAATGGGAACCTTCTAGAAGGTTACTTAACCGATTTTTTTCTCAGTTTCTTTATTTTTCTTTTTTGTTTCTTTTCTCTTTTCATTTCTTTTTTACAAAAATTCAAAAATTTCAAGTTTTTTGGTACATTACAAAATTGTTTCTCTAAAAAAATTGTGTTTCAGGAAAAAACTAATTTTTAGAAAAGTGTTTATGTTTAAAACAAAGTTCAGATTTCGAAAAGTTGTTCACAATTTGGAAAACATGTTAATTATTTAAAATTTGTTTGGAATTTTAAAACTGTGCACAATTTTAAAAATTATTCACTTTTTTGAGAAAAAATGTTCGAAATTTCAAACATTGTTTTTTTTCCCAAAAAGTTCACATTTTCAAAAACGTTTTGGCATTTATTTTTTTTCACTTTTCTGAAGGTTTTTTTCCTAAAAAATGAAGGGAAAAAAGTAAAATGAGGAACTATTACGGTGCCATCCGGTACAACAAGAAACTGCTACAGTACCACACCGTTATATTAAGTCGCTCGTGGTAGATTGTTACATGGGTCGGCCCAGTTGGAAGTTGTCGGGGCGTCGGGGTCACTATTTGCCGCAGCAAGCGGCAAATAAGAGCTCCTATGGATTGGGGCCGGATCGGCTTGAGCGACGCAGAGACTAAGAGTCTTATTTTACCGTTTATAAGTCTACACGTGCATATGAGTTTCTCTCTGAACCTTTTGATTTTCATAGGTTCGAGATCTATAGTAGTTATAGCATAAAATATAAACATTAATTATAAACTTGAAAATAAATGATAACACAATTGTTATTGCTTCTAGGGCATATTTCCAACATCTTCTCCGGCCAAAGTACTTTCAACATCAGGACATCCTATCCTTTTGGATGGGTGACTAAAGAGAGTTTCCGAAACTCATGAAGCTAATCAAGTCCGTGCAGTTCTAAAAGTGGTGGTGTCGGTACTCCGATATTACCGTGGTTTCTGTACTGAAGCGTTGGCAGGATTTCACGTCGCAAAGATTGATAACATGGAGATGTTTCGTAGAAATTTCAATGTAGTTCTCGGTTGTACTCCCTCCGTTCCGAATTACTTGTCTTAGATTTGTCTAGATACGGAGGTATCTAGCACTAAAATGAGTCTAGATACATCCGCATCTAGACAAATCAAAGACAAGTAATTTGGAACGGAGGGAGTAGATGTTACTTTTTAATTTTTGGATCTATGATCCGAAGCATTGTAATTGTGATATTTGTCAAGTTTGAATAAAGTTATAGATCATTCTAAAATAAGTAGTGCTACCAAATCTTCAAGGCAGAGTAGCCAAAACACGCATTCTTGAATTGAAATGTTAAAGCAGTGTACGAAGCAACGATGCACACACATTTCTAAGACTGTGATATCATCATGACTCAAATGTTCAGTTCGACTCGACATACAATCCTCAAATGTAATCGACCGGCAACTTCTACTACGTCCATCAAAGGTTTGCAGCGATTCCATCTTATTCAGAGAGCCAAACCATTATCTCTGACACCGCCAGCTTATATATGTCGTCAGACGCCACATTATCTCCGAACTGGTTCCTCATTCCATTTATCTGTTTGCAAAAAAAAAACACACACCTAATGTCAAAGGATGCTCATGTGAGGTAGCTAGAATTTATCAATTGATT
>NC_057810.1:147653905-147751814 GCF_018294505.1 Triticum aestivum
CCAAAATGAAATAATGTCATTGCACCAAAAATAGGCACGCGTGTGCCGTATTTTTATAGGGTCGGATAAGTGAGGCATTTTGGTGGGGAATGGCTAATTGAGGCAGGAATGACCCGAGCTGTTCGGCCTGTTAGCGTGATATAAGCAACATGCTTTTATTCCTGGCCCATTTGTTTGGCACGACTCATGTTTGTGCTCGATGGAGTTATAGGGTATAAGTGCGTAGTGGGTGTGGATAGTTGGAGTGAAAATGGTCCATGTTGCACACATAAACCCTTGTGTGTATACCTTCTATTGTGCTATGGCTGTCACTGTTGGAATCGCCGAATTTGCCGAGAGGAACTCGGCAAAGCCTAGAAACAACTTATTCACGTCCTTATTCTTAGGGCCCCCCCTTTTTTTTTACATAGTAAGCTTAATTGTTCCCTTCCATATGTGCATCGCTAATAACTAACCCATGCCGCGATATAATTTGAAGATGAATGGAAACACAACTAAATTCTAAACAGTTTTCCTATAAAAAAGTTATAAGAAGTTAACATCTAGCTAGATTTGCTTTCAAAGATATCATTCCAAAATATATGATTACCACATGCATCTTGGCATGTTACCGTTCTAAATTTAGTTTTTTTTTTACTTTGTATAAGATCAAAACTATGCTTCAATCTGACGGGAATCACCTCTTGTTCTGAATTTTAGAATGAATTCAAAGACATTAGTTGAAGTATAACATCCAAATACTACTCTAAAAAAAGGTACATGACGTCAACAATTACCATATTAGGTGTTCACAAGCTTAAGAAAATTATATTAAAATTACCACTCGTGAACCACCAAGTTATTGTGTGTGTTTCGATAAATTATGAACATAGTCTAGATTTTTTTACACCTTTACCTCTTACATTGTAGGTTAAATGTATTGCGTTTTTCCATGTAAACCCAAACAGAACGCATTAGGGGGCACCTTATCCTATGTTGTTCCAAGAAAGTTCACTGCAACCGCTCTCTCCCACAACCCAGTTCCAGGCACTAGTTTCAGTGACGAGTGTGGTGAGTTGGGCCATTTTCGAATGGAAGTGATTGTGGATTTATGGAGGCATTGACCCAAGTTAGGTCTAGCTAGTTTCATGTGGACACAATATTTAAAGGCTAGAAGAAGACGAGGACAAAGAAGGTGAACATAAACCATATGACTATAATGAGTTCATTTATAGTGTTGGTTGAAGGGAAAATGCATTATGCTACCCTTTCTATGAAAATGGGTGGTTATGGCAACGGTTGATCTTTGGGGGAAAATAGGGCCAAAAAAGGAGGGGAGAAACCAGCAGATGTGTTGGCAGGGAAGAATTACTACATAATTAATCATGGATTAATCTTAATATTGAAGCACAAGACCAGTGATAGAAATAAAGGATGTGTGTGTTGGATACAATGTTCTCGATGCGTAATCTTCGACATGCACAATGATGGTAGTAATGTTTCAAAAGAAAAGAATAAGGTAGCATGATTATTAAACATCTTACTTTTATTCCTCTGTACTCGCTAAATTGCTGCACTTGCCAGATCGATTCTTAAGATATATGTCCGCATAGAAATAAAAGGCAAGAATGATCACCCAACATCCCTCATAGTCTTTTCCACCTAATGGTCATGTGCATTTAGACAATGATTTTCATATATGTAAAATATGCACATTTAGTGCTTCTAGGAAATGAACTTATATCTACTTGGGAGGTTTTGCTGCAACTAGAGCAGTCTCAAGCTTATAGTGTGTCCAAATAGAAATTAGAAAATCTATGGAGAGGATGTCATCCTAGTATATTGAACACGCAAACACCATGCTACTATTTGATTGGAGGTTGTGTAAACTTGATGGAGCGAGGCAGCAGTAGAAGGACATAACGAAGCAAGATGAGGAGGAATACTCAGATGAGAACTAGCTAGGATGCATGAAGAAGTAACAGTTAAGATTAACAAGGTGATATAATTGCACGAGTTCGGGTTCTCCCCCTTTACCGAACAACCGTTTCGACGTTAGGGGATACTACGCTTTCTGATACGACGCATGTGTATCCTATGCAGATCTGATCCTGCCATTTAATTTACTGAGCAGTTTCGAGAATGTAATATTGTAGTATGTTTCTAATCAGCAGATATACACTACTAACTCCGTATCAAACTAGCCTACAAAAACGTCTTGTATCTTGATACGGAGATAATATCAAATAAGACCGACAAATTATAGAGTGGTAAAATATGACCCTCCTGCAGGAAGATATACCCCCTGCAGAGATATGCACCATCACAACAAGATGGCACATGTTCCCCTTTCCCCTCATGTTCATAATGTGAAATTTAGTTGTTTTTGGCCTCAATCATACGACTACTAATAGTATTCTTGCACCTGTATAAGCCTGGCAAGCCGTCATCCCTGACCAAAACCGCAGAAGCTAGATCGAGAGCATGGGTTTACTTACACGAGCTTGGATGGTGTACATGCACTGGGAATGGTCAGACGAGATCCCCGTCGTGACCACGTCGATACCATGCTTCTCCAGCACGGCCGTCACCATGGTGAGAACGCCTGGACGCCGCCCCACGGACATGTGGATGTACGCGTTGTTGCCGGACAGGCTCAGGACGACGTTCGGCCCTGACCACGTCTGGAGCGGCACCGGTGCCGGCGCCGCGGTCACCGCGCCCACCAAAGACATGGATGGCGCTGGCGCGGCCCCAGTGTGCCAGATCCCGCCAGCCGACGCCCCTGTCACCGGCGTCGCCATGGCCATAGGCATGGCCGCTGCCACTGAAGAGGAGACCCCGCCATTGGCTGCGTCGGCGGGATTGCCTCGTGCGAAATCCCTCTCTAGCTTTTGCTTCTCCAGCTCGCTCACCGTGCCCTCCAGGCTCTTGATGTAGTGTATGGCTTCCATCACTATGCTCGACTTGTCAACCTGAAACACCAAAGCACTAAGCGAGTGACGATCTGACAACCGACCTCAGCCCTATCTGCGTCCACAAAGCCCTAATATGCGAGTCTAGCTAGCAATCAGCTTAGGCCATCACCTTGTCGGGGAGGGTGGGGAGGAGGCCATGCAGCTTGGTGAACATCTCGCTCATCCGCCTCCGCCTTTCGCGCTCCGTGATAATGTGCAGTTCTCTGTCGCCGCGGCGGCCGCCTGATCTGCGAGCAGCTACGACCGGCGCTGTCATGATCTTACCCTTAGATCTACAACCCTCTTCTTCTTCTTCAACCTTGGGGACGCCCTTCCCCTTGTCAATAGCGCCGCCGAGGACCAGACGGCTGCTGGCCTTCGATCCCTTGTTGTCCTTGCCGGAGCTCATGGAGTCGGAGCTGGTCGCCGGTGGAGCGTTGTTGTCGTTGTCTTTCGCCATGGCACAAAACTTAAACACAAAGTAAGGTGTATGGAATTTGGATGTGGAGAGAAGGCGTTTTCTGCTCGCTTCAAGGAAGGATGCGCAAAGCTTTTGCGTCTTCTGAAAATATATCACGGGGTTTCGTATTTGTCAGGATGTACAAAATTAATTGCCATGATATTGTGCTAAAATTCTCTTTCTATCTCTAGCTATCTCCAAACCGTTGCTGCCAAAAATGTGTAATGTCTCGTAGCTAGCTGGCTCATTCTAACACTACTGGCACATCCATTGAATTTACAGCCTGCTCATTTATTCCAGTAAAATTGAAAGGAAAGCGAACAAACTTTTCTGCAAGACGATCTTCATTCTGATTGGTCAGTCAATTGATCTGATCAACACAATTATGAACCATTTAGTACTACTCCGTAAATCCATATACTAATATAGCATTTTAGTAAAAATATCGTAATATTACCAAGTAAGTATTCAACTAGTACTAATAATCGGCACAGGGCGGTTGCACAGTAACTCCATTTTCGGGGAAAGTAGAAATAATGGAACCAGACATTTCTTATGCCCACGTTTTGAACAACATACGCAACTGCAAGAACACAAATTCTGTTCAGTACTAACACAAAGCAGCATGTTAAGCATGTATGGCATCCAACTATTTGATCACCTTTTTGTAGGCATCTCACCAAACACTTGACGTATTTCACCGGACAATCCAAAAGGCTATGCCATTTCCATTTGACCTGGAGTATAATTGATAGAAAGCTAGCTTGTACGTACATAGCACAAGATAGCAAGGATTACATGAAGCGTTGAGGCAAAAACACGAAAGCTTATCACCAAATTTGTGGAGTTAGCCAAATAGCTAGCCAGCCAGACAAGTGTGCATCCGCCGTATAAAAGGCTGCTTTTGAACGAAAGCATAGCTAGCTAGCTGTTGTTGGCCTTGTTGGATGGAGAATGCAGTAACACAAGCTGTGCTTTGTCCTAGTCTTTTGATTCATCGTTAAATCAATGGACGGTAGATAGATGGTTTCTATAAAGTCATATTGGACCAACACGATACCTATGTCAAAGGAGGTGGTGGATGGATCGTGGAGATTATGCCGCCATCCATGTTGGGTAAAAACCTCCCTCGCCATTTGCAATAGGCACCGTCTTAAACAATGATTGATACTCCGTTCGATATAGCATAGACCATATACGAATCAAGTGCGTATAACGAAATAAGCCGCAACACCATTTAAGGGAAGATAATGAAGCTATACAAGGACATATGAAGTGTGGAGATCAAATCAAATCTACTAGAGGCCACAGAAGCAACAAAGGGGAAGACAACGTCAGCCATGGCACACTTTCACTGCTGGGAAAATCTTATTGGTGGGTGTGGTCTGGGTCCCACCACTGCTATTTTGGCCAAGTACTAGTGATGGGTAAAAATTATAGCCCGCCATAAATGTAGTGGTACCAGTGATGGGATGATTTGGCCACCTACCACTTGTAATTTTCTATAGAATTAGCCGCATGATAAAGACAATAGTATCAGTGGAGGGAAGGTAAATGATATGTCCATTTTGCATCATGTTTTCTTACTGTTATTTATAATGTTCTTATCCATAATAATGCTTTTTTGGAGTAATTCTAATTCCTTTTCGCTCATATTTGCAAGGTACACACCAAGAGGGAGAATTCTGGCAGCTGGAAATCTGGACCTGGAAAAGCTATGTCAGGCTACCTATTCTGCACAACTCCAAACAAGCTGAACCTTCACGAAGAATTCTTATGGAATATTAAAAAAATATTGAAGCAAATAACTGCCAGAGGGGCCCCACCAGGTGGGCACAACCCACCTGGGCGCACCAGGGAGCCCAGGCGCGCCTTGGTGGGTTGTGCCCTCCTCGGCCCATCTCCGGTGCCCATCTTCTGGTATATAAGTCATTTTGACCTAGAAAAATAAAGGGGGGGGGGACTTTCGGGACGAAGCGCCGCCGTCTCGAGGCAGAACTTGGGCAGGAGCACTTTTGCTCTCCGGCGGAGTGATTCTGCCGGGGGAAATTCCCTCCCGGAGGGGGAAATCATCGTCATCATCATCACCAACAACTCTTCCATCTTGGGGAGGGCTATCCTCATCAACATCTTCACAGCACCAACACCTCTCAAACCCTAGTTCATCTCTTGCGTTCAATCTTTGTATCAAAACTATAGATTGGTGCCCATGGGTGACTAGTAGTGTTGATTACATCTAGTAGTTGATTACTATATGGTTTATTTGGTGGAAGATTATATGTTCAGATCCATTATGCTATTTAATACCCCTCTGATCTTGAGCACGTTTATCATTTGTGAGTAGTTACTTTCGTTCTTGAGGTCACGGGAGAAATCATGTTGCAATTAATCATGTGAACTTGATATGTGTTCGATATATTGATGGTATGTATGTTGCCATTCTCTTAGTGGTGTCATGTGAACGTCAACTACATGACACTTCACCATATTTGGGACTAAAATAATGCATTGTGGAGTAGTTCAGATGGTGGGTTGCGAGAGTGACAGAAGCTTAAACCCCAATTTATGCGCTATTCCGTAAGGGGCCGATTGGATCCAAAAGTTTAATGCCATGGTTAGAATTTATTCTTAATACTTTTCTCTTAGTTGCTGATGCTTGCGAGAGGGTTAATCATAAGTAGGAGGTTTGTTCAAGTAAGAACAACACCTAAGCACCGGTCCACCCACACATCAAATTATCAAAGTACCGAACACGAATTAAGCCAACATGATGAAAGTGGCCGGATGAAATTCCCGTGTACCCTCAAGAACACTTTGCTTATTATAAGAAACCATTTTGGCCCCTCCTTTGTCCCAAAAGGATTGGGCTACCTTTCTGCACTTTTGTTACTACTATTGTTACTTGCTCGTTATAAATTATCTTGCTACCAAACTACTCCGCTACTTACAATTTTAGCACTTGCAGACATTACCTTGCTGAAAACCACTTCTCATTTCCTTCTGCTCCTCATTGGGTTCGACACTCTTACTTATCGAAAAGAGCTACAATTAACCCCATACACTTGTGGGTCATCAAGGCTATTTTCTGGCGCCGTTGCCGGGGAGTGAAGAGCCTTTGGTAAGTGGAATTAGGTAAGGAAACATTTATATAGTGTGCTGAAATTTATTGTCACTTGTTACTATGGGAAACAATCCTTTGATGGGTTTTTTCGGGGTATCTTCACCTCGTCCGGAACCACAATTAGTTACTCCTCAACCTACTGCACCTACTGAAAATATTGAATATGAAATCCATTTGGGTATGATAGAACAACTGCTAGCTAGTCCTTATGTAGGAGATGGAACTGAACATCGTGATATGCACTTGATACATGTGGAACAAATTTGTGGATTGTTTAAGCTTGCAGGTTTACCCAGGGATGAAGTGATGAAAAATGTTTTCCTTTATCTTTGAAGGGAAAAGCATTGGCATGGTATAGGCTATGCGATGATATTGGATCATGAAATTGGAATCATTTGAAATTGGAGTTCCATCAAAAAATTTATCCTATGCATCTAGTTCATCGTGATCGGAATTATATATATAATTTTTGGCCTCGTGAAGGAGAAAGTGTCACTCTATCTTGGGGGACGCTTAAGTCGATGTTATAATCATGCCCCTACCATGAGCTCTCAAGAGAAATTATTATTCAGAATTTTTATGCTTGGCTTTCTCGTAATGATCAAACCATGCTCGATACTTCTTTTACTTGTTCTTTTATGAAGAAGACTATTGAATCCCGGTGGGATCTTTTGGAAAGAATTAAACGCAACTCTGAAGATTGGGAACTTGATGAAGGTAAAGAGTCACGTATAAATCTTAAGTATGATTGTGTTAAATCTTTTATGGATACCGATGCTTTTCAAAAGTTTAGCACTAAATATGGACTTGACTCTGATATAGTATCCTCCTTTTGTGAATCATTTGCTACTCATGTTGAACTTCCTAAAGAGAAGTGGGTTAAATATCACCCACCTATTAAAGATGAAATTAAAGAACCAGTACCAGTTAAAGAAGAAACTATACTTTATAATGTTGATCCAGTTGTCCCTTCTGCTTATATTGAGAAACCACCTTTCCCTGTTAGGATAAAAAAACATGCTAAAGTTTCAACTGTAGTTAACAAAAGCTATGTTAGAACACCTAAACCTGATGAACGAATTAAAGTAGAACCTAGCATTGCTATGGTTAAAGATCTCTTGGAAGAAGATATGGATGGGCATGTTATTTACTTCTGTGAAGAACCTGCTAGAATTGCTAAAACTAAGGGGAAAGATAAACATAGACCAGTTGTTGGGATGCATGTTGTCTCAGTTAGGATAGGAAATCACTGTTATCATGGGTTATGTGACGTAGGTGCTAGTGTGAGTGATATTCCCCACTCCTTATACAAAGAAATTAGAGATGAAATAGCACCTACTGAAATAGAAGACATAGATGCTACTATTAAACTTACTAATAGATATACTATATCACCAATTGGGATTCTTAGAGTTGTTGAAGTCTTGTGTGGGAAGATAAAATACCCTACCGATTTTCTTGTTCTTACCACCCCACAAGATAAATTTTGTCCCATTATATTTGGTAGACCTTTCTTGAACACCGTTAATGCTAAAATAGATTGTAAGAAACAAACTGTCAGTGTTAGCTTTGGTGATGAATCTCATGAGTTTAATTTTTCCAACTTTAGTAAACAACCTCATAAGAAAGATTTGCCTAGTAAGGATGAAATTATTGGTCTCGCTTCTATTGCTATGCCCCCTACTTATCCTTTAGAACAATATTTGCTAGACCATGAAAATGATTTGCATATGCATGAAATAAATGAAATAGATAGAATCTTTTTTGAACAACAACCTCTGCTTAAACACAATTTGCCTATTGAAACTCTAGGAGGTCCTCCTCCACCTAAAGGCGATCCTGTGTTTGAATTAAAACAATTGCCAGACACCTTGAAATATGCCTATCTTGATGAAAAGAAGATATATCCTGTTATTATTAGTGATAACCTTTCAGAACATGATGAAAGTTCTAAGGAAGCACATAGCTACTATTGAATATACTCTTTCTTAAGGGCATTAGTCCCACTCTATGTCAGCACAAGATTAATATGGAACCTGATGCTAAACCCGTTGTTGATCACCAACGTCGGTTAAATCCGAAAATGAAAGAAGTGGTAAGAACGGAAATATTAAAACTTCTGGAAGCAGGTATAATCTATCCTATAGCTGATAGTAGATGGGTAAGTCCTATTCATTGTGTCCCTAAGAAGGGAGGTATTACTGTTGTTCCTAATGATAAGAATGAGCGTATTCCACAAAGAATTGTCACGGGCTATATAATGGTAATTGATTATATAAAATTAAATAAAGCTACTAGAAAAGATTATTACCCTCTGCCTTTTATTGATCAAATGTTAGAAAGACTATCTAAGCACACACATTTTTGCTTCCTTGATGGATACTCTGGCTTTTCACAAATACTTGTTTTACAATCTGATCAAGAAAAGATAACTTTTACTTGTCCTTTTGGAACATTTGCTTATAGACGTATGCCTTTCGGTTTATGTAATGCACCTACTACCTTTCAAAGATGTATGACTGCTATATTATCTGAATTTTGTGAAAAGATTGTTGATTTTTTCATGAATGACTTTTCTGTTTATGGAAAGTCCTTTGATGATTGTTTAAGCAATCTTGAGCGAGTTTTGCAGAGATGTGAACAAACAAATCTTGTCTAGAATTGGGAGAAGTGCCACTTTATGGTTAATGAGGCATTGACTTGGGTCATAAAATTTCTGAAAGATGTATTGAAGTGGACCAAGCTAAGGTTGATGCAATTGAGAAAATGCCATCTCCTAAGGACATCAAAGGTATTCATAGTTTCCTAGGTCATGCTGGTTTCTATAGGAGATTTATTAAAGATTTCTCTAAAATTTCTAGGCCTCTCACTAGTCTTTTGCAAAAGGATGTTCCTTTTGTTTTTTATGATGATTGTTTAGAAGCCTTTGAAACACTCAAGAAAGCCTTAATTTCTGCACCTATTGTTCAATCACCTGATTGGAACTTGCCTTTTGAAATTATGTGTGATGCTAGTGATTATGCTATTGGGGCTGTTCTAGGACAAAGAGTTGATAAGAAATTGAATGTTATTCATTATGCTAGTAAAACTGTAGACAGTGCTCAAAGAAATTATGCTACTACTGAAAAAGAATTTCTAGCAGTGGTTTTTGCTTGTGATAAATTAAGACCTTATATTGTTGATTCCAAAGTAACTGTTCACACAGACCATGCTGCTATTAAATATCTTATGGAAAAGAAAGATGCTAAACCTAGACTTATTCGTTGGGTTCTCTTGTTACAAGAATTTGATTTACATATTATTGATAGAAAAGGAGCTGAGAACCCCGTAGCAGATAACTTGTCTAGGCTTGAAAATGTGCTTGATGACCCACTACCTATTGATGATAGTTTTCCTGATGGGCAGTTAGTTGCAATAAATGTTGCTAATAGAACTCCTTGGTATGCTGATTATGCTAATTACATTGTTGCTAAATATTTACCTCCTAGCTTTACATACCAACAAAAGGAAAAAAATTCTTCTATGATTTAAGGCATTACTTTTGGGATGACCCACATCTTTATAAAGGAGTAGATGGTATTATTAGACGTTGTGTACCTGAGCATGAACAGGGATAAATCCTACGGAAATGTCACTCCGAGGCTTATGGAGGGCATCATGCTGGAGATAGAACTGCTCACAAGGTATTGCAATCTGGATTTTATTGGCCTACTCTCTTCAAGGATACCCGTAAGTTTGTCTCATCTCGTGATGAATGCCAAAGAATAGGTAACATTGGTAAGCATCAAGAAATGCCTATGAATTATTCACTTGCTGTTGAACCATTTGATGTTTGGGGATTTGATTACATGGGACCTTTTCCTTCCTCTAATGGGTATACACATATTTTGGTTGCTGTTGCTTATGTTACTAAATGGGTAGAAGCTATTCCAACTAGTAGTGCTGATCACAACACCTCTATTAAAATTCTTAAGGAAGTTATTTTCCCAAGGTTTGGAGTCCCTAGATAATTAATGACTGATGGTGGTTCACACTTTATTCATGGTGCTTTTTGTAAAATGCTTGACAAGTATGATGTTAACCATAGAATTGCATCACCTTATCATCCTCTGTCTAGTGGTCAAGTTGAACTTAGAAATAGGGAAATAAAATTAATTTTGCAAAAGACTGTCAATAGGTCCAGGAAGAGTTGGTCTAAGAAATTAGATGATGCACTTTGGGCTTATAGAATAACATATAAAAATCGTATGGGTATGTCTCCTTATAAAATGGTTTATGGAAAAGCTTGTCATTTGCCTCTTGAGCTAGAACATAAAGCATACTGGGCAGTTAAAGAACTCAACTATGGTTTCAAACTTGCTGGTGAAAAGAGGTTATTTGATATGAGCTCTTTATATGTTCTTTTGTACAACTCTCGTTTTAGATTTTTTGCAGGAAAGCTCCTCTCGAAATGGGAAGGCCCATATGTCATCGAGGAGGTTTACCGGTCTGGAGCCATCAAAATAAATAATTTCGAAGGCACTAACCCGAAGGTTGTCAACGAGCAACAAATAAAGCATTATATCTTAGGTACGCCTATCAATGTTGAAAGTAATATTATCCAAACTTTGACACCGGAAGAACACATAAAAGAGTCTTTCCGGAGCACCCCAGAATCGTCAAAATAAGGAGGTACGTGATATGGTAAGTAAACGGTCTCTATAAAATACACAAAAATATATCTTTGTTAGTTTTGGAATATTTTAGAATTTAGGAAACAAAGAAACTCCCAGAAACATCCCCTGGTGGGCATAAGACACCAGGGCGCGCCTACCTGGCGTGCCCAGATGGGTTGTACCCTCCTGGGGCACCTTCCGGACTATGTTTTTCTTCTGTATACTTGTCATGCAAGATAAATTTTTTATATATACTTCCTAAACCTATTAACCACCATATCACGAAGGAATCCTCTATTCTCTTTTCTTGTTGTTCCTGGTCAGATTTATCAAGCCAGGCATCACGTCTTCCTGCTCCTCCAACAACATGGAAGAAGATGCTTGGCTGATCAAGATCGAGACAAAGAGGGAGGAGCTTACTGTAAATCCATCCCCGGTGACAGCACAAGCACTGCTGGCCGAGGAGGAGGAAGAAGCTTCTTCACCACCAAAGGAGAACCGAGTATCGGGTATGGGCACTCCCCTTGTCTTCCGCCAAGCTTGGGGGAGGTGCCCAGTTACCGTATCATCCCACTATCTTCTTTTGCTTTTACTTATCTTAGTTCGATCTTTTTGCTTTAGATGAAATAAAGTTAGTTCAATCCTTTCTTATTTGAGAGTATGCTTAGTGATCTATCCTCGTAATCGTGTGCAAGTTATATTATAAAGTTAGTCTAAGTTTTGCTTTCTTTACTTTCGTGTTGCAAATAAAGAAAAGAAATAAGAAAGGAAGAAAAAATAAATAAATAAAAGAAAGGAAATAAATCAATAAGATCATATACTAATCCTATGGTAGGTGATAGCACCACATAAGGAAAAGTATAAGTAGGAAATTTTATTAGAGATTGACAAACAGAGCATTAGTCAATGATGCAAATCATGAATAAATTAATAAGGGAAGAGAAGATTCACATATAAATATACTATCCTAGAAATCTTTTTTGATTGTGAGCCCTCATCAAAACATTATATGCCAAAATTGTTGACGTTGGACAAGGAAGATAACTTAATGACTTATGTATATTATTCACATAGAAGTCATATTGTCATAGATCCTTTAACATGTGATGCTTGCCCCCTATCTTTGCTAGCCAAAAATTATGCACCAAGTAGAGATACTACTTGTGCATCCAAAACCCTTAAACCCAAATCTTTTTCAAGTGTCCACCATACCAACCTATGGATTGAGCAAGATCCTTCAAGTAAGTTGTCATCGATGCAAAAAAGCAATAAAAATTGCTTCTAAATATGTGAGATCATTTAGTGTAAGAGAAAATTGAGCGTTGTACGAACTTGGATGACAAAGAATTAAAGCGACAGACTACATAATAAAGGTTGTCATCTTAAGGGGCAATACAACATGACGTTCTCTTGCACTAAGGGATTGAGCATGCAAACAAATAAGCGCATGGCAACCTCTGCTTCCCTCGGTGAATGGCCTATCTTTTACTTCTATGTATTTACTTTTATGCAAAGAGTCAAAGTTTTCCTTCTATTCCTTTTTATTTTCTCTTTTGGCAAGCATCATGTGGTGAGGAAAGATCTAGGCACATATGTCCAGTTGAATATCGATAGCATGAGTTATTATTGTTGACATCACCCTTGAGGTGAGTATGTGGGAGGCGAAACTATGAGCCCCTATCTTTCTAGGTGTTCGGTTGAAACGTTTTTCTCATGGGTACGAGGTGAGTGTTAGCAATTGATACGTCTCCAATGTATCTATAATTTTTGATTGTTCCATGCTATTATATTACCTGGTTTGCATGTTTATGGGATTTATTTTATACATTATTATCAGTTTTGGGACTAACCTACTAACCGGAGGCCCAACCCATATTGCTGTTTTTTTGCCTATTTCAGTATTTCGAAGAAAAGGAATATCAAACGGAGTCCAAACGGAATGAAACCTTCGGGAGCGTGATTTTTGGAACGAATAAGATCCGGAGATCTTGGAGTGCAAGTCAAGAAACAACCAGAGCCTCCACGAGATAGGAAGGCGCGCCCCCCTTGTAGGGCGCGCCCCCTGTCTCGTGGGACCCTCGGAAGTCCACTGACGTACTTCTTCCTCCTATTTATACCTACAGAACCCGAAAACATCCAGGGGCACCACGAAACACAATTTCCACCACCGTAACCTTCTGTATCCGCGAGATCCCATCTTGGAGCCTTCGCTGACACTATGCCGGAGGGGGAATCGACCATGGAGGTCCTCTACATCAACATCCTTGCCCCTCCTATGAGTTGTGAGTAGTTTACCACAGACCTACGGGTCCATAGTTATTAGCTAGATGGCTTCTTCTCTCTTTTTGGATCTCAATACAATGTTCTCCCCCTCTCTTGTGGAGATCTATTCAATGTAATCTCTTTCTGCGGTGTGTTTGTCGAGATCCGATGAATTGTGGGTTTATGATCAGATTTATCTATGGATATTAATTGAATCTTCTCTAAATTCTTTTATGTATGATTGAGTTATCTTTGCAAGTCTCTTCGAATTATCAGTTTGGTTTGGCCTACTAGATTGATCTTTCTTGCCATGGGAGAAGTGCTTAGCTTTGGGTTCAATCTTGCGGTGTTCTTACCCAGTGACACAAAGGGTTGCAAGACACGTATTGTATTGTTGCCATCGAGGATAACAAGATGGGGTTTATACCATATTGCATGAGTTTATCCTTCTACATCATGTCATCTTGCTTAATGTGTTACTCTGTTCTTATGAACTTAATACTCTAGATGCATGCTGGATAGCGGTCGATGTGTGGAGTAATAGTAGTAGACGCAGGCATGAGTCGGTCTACTTGTTATGGATGTGATGCCTATATACATGATCATGCCTAGATAATCTCATAATTATTCGCTTTTCTATCAATTGCTCGACAGTAATTTGTTCACCCACCGTAATACTTATGCTCTCAAGAGAATCCTCTAGTGAAACCTATGGCCCCCGGGTCTATCTCTTATCATATTTGCTTTCAATCTACTTTTATTTGCATCTTTACTTTTTTGCATCTATATTATAAAATACCAAAAATATATTTAACTTATCATACTATCTCTATCAGATCTCACTTTCGCAAGTGGTCGTCAAGGGATTGACAACCCCTTTATTGTGTTGATTGCGATTTATCAGTTTGTTTGTGTAGGCGCGTGGGACTTTTGAGGAGCCTCCTACTGGATTGATACCTTGGTTCTCAAAAACTGAGGGAAATACTTACGCTACACTTGCTGCATCACCCTTTCCTCTTCGGGGAAAACCAACACTAGCTCAAGACATAGCAAGAAGGATTTCTGGCGCCGTTGCCGGGGAGGTCTTCGCTTAAGTCAAGACATACCAAGTACCTATCACAAACCCATCTCCCTCGCATTTACATTATTTGCCATTTGCCTCTCATTTTCCTCTCCCCCACTTCACCCTTGCCATTTTATTCGCCCTCTCTTTCCCAATCTCCTCCTCTCTTTTTGCTTGCCGTTTTTCTGTTTGCTTGTGTGCCTGTTTGTCCTTATGGCTTTGCCTAAAGGTCCTGACCACCTTCTTAGAAGGATGGATGAGATTGAATCAAATATTAGAAGCTTTATGAATTTGCAATTTGAGCATAATGATTTCTTTAGAAAAGAGCTTAAGGAACAAAAAAGTTTTTGGGGGTTTATGAACAAAGAGCTTGATGATATGAATAAATAATTCTATGGTTTTAACGCTCAAATTACCTGGCTTGAAAATGCTATAGCCAAAATTTCTGACAAGCAAGCCACCTTAGTCAATAAGATGGCCGCTAAACCAGAAAAATTACGTGAAAATAATGATGAGGATCTTAAAGTTATTGATGCGTCTCCTATTAGATCTATGTTTTGCAATATGAATTTTGATGATTATGGGACTGATGATGAACCAACTTTGCCTAGAAGGCGTCCCAAGAATTCGGAGTCTTTAGATCTTAATGCTAAATTTGGTAAAAGTGAGATTGGAGAATCCTCAACTTCTAATAATGTTGAACCTACTATCTCGGATTTCAAGAAATTTGACTATGATAATTGCTCTTTAAAAGGTTGTATTTCCTTGTTGCAATCCGTTGTTAATTCTCCTCATGCTTATAGTCAAAACAAAGCTTTTACCAAACATATTGTTGATGCCTCGATGCAATCTTATGATGAAAAACTTAATTGGGAAGTTTCTATACCTAGGAAACTTAATGATGAGTGGGAACCTACTATAAAGATTAGAATTAAAGATTATGAGTGTTTTGCTTTGTGTGATTTGGGTGCTAGTATTTCCACGATTCCGAAAACTTTATGTGATATTCTAGGTTTCCATGATCTTGAAGATTGCTCTTTGAATTTGCACCTTGTGGATTACACCATTAAAAAGCCTATGGGAAGGATCAATGATGTTCTTATTGTTGCAAATAGAAATTTGGTGCCCGTAGATTTTATCGTTCTTGATATAGATTGCAGTCTTTCTTGCCCTATTATTCTTGGTAGACCTTTCCTTAGAACGATTGGTACGATTATCGATATGAAAGAAGGGAACATTAGATTCCAATTTCCCTTAAAGAAAGGCATGGAGCAATTTCCAAGAAAGTAAGTCAAATTACCTTATGAATTTATCATGCGTGCTACTTATGAATCAAGTGCCAAAGATGGCACTCGTTAGATCTATCTTCGCTTTTATGCCTAGCTAGGGGCGTTAAACGGTAGCACTAGTTGGGGGGCAACCCAATTTTCTTTATGTTCTTTGTTTTGGTTCCTGTTTAGTGTTAAATTTTATTTCTACTTTCTGTTTAGATGTTTTTTTATCTTTTGTTTAGTGTTTGTGCCAAGTAGAACCTATAGGATAAACTAATATGATGGTTGATTTGATTCTGCTGAAAAACAGAAACTTTTCGCTCACGAGAAAAAATTCAATAAATCACAGAAACGTGATTTCGCATTGATTCTTTTTGTTGCTAATCAATAAACAAATTTTACAGCACGTCCTATTTTGGTAGGATTTTTAGAGTTCCATAAGTTTGCGTTAGTTACAGATTGCTACAGACTGTTCTGTTTTTGACAGATTCTGTTTTTCGTGTGTTGTTTGCTTATTTCAATGCATCTATGGCTAATAAATTAGTTTATAAACCATAAGGAAGTTGTAATAAAGTAGGTTTAACACCAAAATAAATAAAGAATGAGTTAATTACAGTACCTTATGTGGTGGTTTTGTTTTCTTTCACTAACGGAGCTTATAAGATTTCCTGTTGAGTTTTGTGTTGTGAAGTTTTCAAGTTTTGGGTAAAGCTTTTATGGACTATGGAATAAAGAGTGGCTAGAGCCTAAGCTTGGGGATTCCCTAGGCACCCCAAGATATTCAAGAATAGCCAAAATCCTAAGCTTGGGGATGCCCCGGGAAGGCATCCCCTCTTTCGTCTTCGTTCATTGGTATCTTTACTTGGAGCTATATTTTTATTCGCCACATGATATGTGTTTTGCTTGGAGCGTTGTATTATATTGGTCTTTGCTTGTTAGTTTACCACAATCATCCTTGCTGTAACACACCTTTTGGGAGAAGCCTATTTGATTAGAATTTGCTAAAAATACTCTATGTGCTTCACTTATATCTTTTGAGCTTGTTAGTTTTTGCTCTAGTGCTTCACTTATATATTTTAGAGCATGGTGGTGGATTAATTTTGAAGAAATTGCTAGTCTCTCATGCTTCACTTATATTATTTTGAGAGTCTCTTAGAACATCATGGTATTTTCTATGGTTATAATTTGGTCTTAGAATGTTGAGCATCCAAGTTGGGTACAATAAAAACTATCATAGAAAGTGAATTGGATGCTATGATCAATTTGATGCTTGATAATTGTTTTAAGATATGGAGGTAGTGATATTAAATTCATGCTAGTTGGGTGATTATGAATTTAAAGAATGCTTGTGTTGAAGTTTGTGATTCCCGTAGCATGCACGTATGGTGAACCGCTTTGTGATGAAGTTGGAGCACAATTTTATTTATTGAATGTCTTCCTTATGAGTGGCAGTCGGGGACGAGCGATGGTCTTTTCCTACCAATCTATCCCCCTAGGAGCATGCGCGTAGTGCTTTGCTTTTTGATGACTTCTAAATTTTTACAACAAGTATATGAGTTCTTTTGACTAATGTTGAGTCCATGGATTATACACACCTTTCACCCTTCCAGTATTGCTAGCCTCTCTTGTACCGTGCAAATTTCGCCGATACCATACACCCACCATATACCTTCCTCAAAACAACCACCATACCTACCTATTATGGCATTTCCATAGCCATTCCGAGATATATTGTCATGCAACTTTACACCGTTCCGTATATTATGACATGTTTCATCATTGTCATATTGCTCTTTGCATGATCATGTAGTTGACATCGTATTTGTGGCAAAGCCACCATCATAATCTTCATACATGTCGCTCTTGATTCATTGCATATCCCGGTATACCGCCGGAGGCATTCACATAGAGTCATATCTTGTTCTAGCTTTGAGTTGTAATTTTTGAGTTGTAAATCCATAAAAGTGTGATGATCTCCATTATTAGAGCATTGTCCTAGTGAGGAAAGGATGATGAAGACTATGATTCCCCCACAAGTCGGGATGAGACTTCGGACTTCACAAAAAGAAAAAAAAGGGAAAAAGAAAAAAAAGGGAGAAAGGCCAAAAAGAAGAAAAAAAGAAGGCCAAAGAAAAAAAAATAAAAAAAATAAAAAAAAAGAAAAAAAAGAAAAAAAGAATGAGAGAAAAAGAGAGAAGGGACAATGCTACTATCTCTTTTTCCACACTTGTGCTTCAAAATAGCACCATGATCTTCATGATAGAGAGTCTCATATGTTGTCACTTTCATGTACTAGTGGGAATTTTTCATTATAGAACTTGGTTTGTATATTCCAATGATGGGCTTCCTCAAAATGCCCTAGGTCTTCATGAGCAAGCAAGTTGGATGCACACCCACTAGTTTTCTTTTGTTGAGCTTTCATATATTTATAGCTCTAGTGCATCTGTTGCATGACAATCCCTACTCACTCACATTGATATCTATTAGTGGGCATCTCCATAGCCTGTTGATACCCCTAGTTGATGTGAGACTATCTTCTCTTTTTTTGTCTTCCCCACAACCACCATTCTATTCCACATATAGTGCTATGTCCATGGCTCACGCTCATGTATTGTGTGAAAGTTGAAAGAGTTTGAGATTATTAAAGTATGAAACAATTGCTTGGCTCGTCATCGGGGTTGTGCATGATTAAATACTTTGTGTGGTGAAGATAGAGCAACAGCCAGACTATATGATTTTGTAGGGATAACTTTCTTTGGCAATGTTATTTTGAGAAGACATGATTACTTTGCTTAGTATGCTTAAAGTATTACTATTTCTTATGTCAATATGAACTTTTATTTTGTATTATTTGGATCTGAACATTCATGCCACATTAAAGAAAATTACATTGAGAATTATGCTAGGTAACATTCCACATCAAAAATTCAATTTTTATCATTTACCTACTCGAGGACACGCAGGAATTAAGCTTGGGGATGCTTGATACGTCTCCAACGTATCTATAATTTTTGATTGTTCCATGCTATTATATTACCTGTTTTGGATGTTTATGGGATTTATTTTATACATTATTATCATTTTTGGGACTAGCCTACTAACCGGAGGCCCAGCCCATATTGCTGTTTTTTTGCCTATTTCAGTATTTCGAAGAAAAGGAATATCAAACGGAGTCCAAACGAAATGAAACCTTCGGGAGCGTGATTTTTGGAACGAACAAGATCCGGGGAGCTTGGAGTGCAAGTCAAGAAACAACCGGAGCCTCCACGAGATAGGAGGGTGCCCCCCCTGTAGGGCGTGCCCCCCTGTCTCGTGGGACCCTCGGGCGTCCACCGACATACTTCTTCCTCCTATTTATAACTACGGACCCCGAAAACATCCAGGGGCACCACGAAACACAATTTCCACCACCGTAACCTTTTGTGTCCGCGAGATCCCATCTTGGAGCCTTCGCCGGCACTCTGCCGGAGGGGGAATCGACCATGGAGGGCCTCTACATCAACATCCTTGCCCCTCCTATGAGTTGTGAGTAGTTTACCACAGACCTACGGGTCAATATTTATTAGCTAGATGGCTTCTTCTCCCTTTTTGGATCCCAATACAATGTTCTCCCCCTCTCTTGTGGAGATCTATTCGATGTAATCTCTTTTTGCGGTGTATTTGTCGAGATACGATGAATTGTGGGTTTATGATCAGATTTATCTATGGATATTAATTGAATCTTCTCTAAACTCTTTTATGTATGATTGAGTTATCTTTGCAAGTCTCTTCGAATTATCGGATTGGTTTGGCCTACTAGATTGATCTTTCTTGCCATGGGAGAAGTGCTTAGATTTGGGTTCAATCTTGCGGTGTTCTTACCCAGTGACAGAAAGGGTTGCAAGACACGTATTGTATTGTTGCCATCGAGGATAACAAGATGGGGTTTATATCATATTGCATGAGTTTATCCTTCTACATCATGTCATCTTGCTTAATGCGTTACTCTGTTCTTATGAACTTAATACTCTAGATGCATGCTGGATAGCGGTCGATGTGTGGAGTAATAGTAGTAGATGCAGGCAGGAGTTGGTCTACTTGTTATGGACGTGATGCCTATATACATGATCATGCCTAGATAATCTCATAATTATTCGCTTTTCTATCAATTGCTCGACAGTAATTTGTTCACCCACCGTAATACTTATGCTCTCGAGAGAAGCCTCTAGTGAAACCTATGGCCCCTGGGTCTATCTCTTATCATATTTGCTTTCAATCTACTTTTATTTGCATCTTTACTTTTTTGCATCTATATTATAAAATACCAAAAATATATTTATCTTATCATACTATCTCCATCAGATCTCACTTTCGCAAGTGGCCATGAAGGGATTGACAACCCCTTTATTGCGTTGGTTGCGAGTTCTCAGTTTGTTTGTGTAGGCGCGTGTGACTTTTGAGGGGCCTCCTACTGGATTGATACCTTGGTTCTCAAAAACTGAGGGAAATACTTACGCTACACTTGCTGCATCACCCTCTCCTCTTCGGGGAAAACCAACGCTAGCTAAAGACGTAGCAGCAATCATAGACGACTATATGATGGTTGAGTATGTGGACTTGCTAAAAGGCTCCGTCACATGACTCTTCCTGAAAAGATGATGAATTGTTGTTGCAAAGTTGACTAAGAACATAGTTTGTTGGTTTTTAATAGAGTTTTTGCTTTATACTTCGATTATGTGATGAACTGTTACTTATTCATGGGAAGTATATGATGCAAGTTCAATGATACAAGTCCTATGTTCAATTTTGTTGCTGTTATAATAATCAACATGATGCTTCTATGTCCGTATTTTTGTTCTTATCGACAGCTCTCTCTCAAAGCATGTGGACATGTTTTTCGATTTTGGTTTTTGCTTGAGGACAAGCAAGGTCTAAGCTTGGGGGAGTTGATATGTCCATTTTGCATCATGTTTTCTTACTGTTATTTATAATGTTTTTATCCATAATGCTATGTCAGGCTACCTATTCTGCACAACTCCAAACAAGCTGAACCTTCACGGAGAATTTTTATGGAATATTTATGAAATATTGGAGCAAATATCTACCAGAGGGGCCCCACCAGGTGGGCACAACCCACCTGGCGCTCCAGGGAGCCCAGGTGCATCCTGGTGGGTTGTGCCCTCCTTGGCCCACCTCCGGTGCCCGTCTTATGGTATATAATTCATTTTGACCTAGAAAAATAAAGGGGAAGACTTTTGGTACGAAGCGCCGCCGTCTCGAGGCGGAACTTGGGCAGGAGCACTTTTGCTCTCTGGCGGAGCGATTCTGCCGGGGGAACTTCCCTCCCGGAGGGGGAAATCATCGTCATCATCATCACCAACAACTCTCCCATCTTGGGGAGGGCTATCCTCATCAACATCTTCACAACACCAACTCCTCTCAAACCCTAGTTCATCTCTTGCGTTCAATCTTTGTATCAAAACTATAGATTGGTGCCCATGGGTGACTAGTAGTGTTGATTACATCTTGTAGTTGATTACTATATGGTTTATTTGGTGGAAGATTATATGTTCAGATCCGTTATGCTATTTAATACCCCTCTGATCTTGAGCATGTTTATCATTTGTGAGTAGTTACTTTCGTTCTTGAGGTCACGGGAGAAATCATGTTGCAAGTAATCATGTGAACTTGATATGTGTTCGATATTTTGATGGTATGTATGTTGCCATTCTCTTATTGGTATCATGTGAACATCGACTACATGACACTTCACCATATTTGGGCCTAAGGGAGTGCATTATGGAGTAGTTATTAGATGGTGGGTTGTGAGAGTGATAGAAGCTTAAACCCCAGTTTATGCGCTATTCCGTAAGGGACCGATTGGATCCAAAAGTTTAATGCTATGGTTAGAATTTATTATTAATACTTTCTCGTAGTTGCGGATGCTTGCGAGAGGGTTAATCATAAGTAGGAGGTTTGTTCAAGTAAGAACAACACCTAAGCACCGGTCCACCCACATATCAAATTACCAAAGTACCAAACACGAATTAAACCAACATGATTAAAGTGGCTGATGAAATTCCCGTATACCCTCAAGAACACTTTGCTTATTATAAGAAACCGTTTTGGCCTGTCCTTTCTCCCAAAAGGATTGGGCTACCTTGCTGCACTTTTGTTACTAGTATTGTTACTTGCTCATTATAAATTATCTTGCTACCAAACGACTCCGCTACTTACAATTTTAGCACTTGCAGACATTACCATGCTGAAAACCACTTGTCATTTCCTTCTGCTCCTCATTGGGTTTGACACTTTTCCTTATCGTAAACACCTACAATTGACCCCATACACTTGTGGGTCATCAGTAAAATGCCCACCACAATAATATTTTGTTAACTACGTCAATTTTATTTTCAAAGTTAGTTATGGCGAGTCATTCATAGAGGCTGACACAGGTACTTCGTTTGTCAAATTTTTCGCGTAACTCTCCCAAATATTGACCACGCCCTATATAGGTCATATAATGACATCATGCCAAGTTTTCATCCTTGTCTGGCCTCATTTGCATATTTTTATGAATCTAAGAGCATTTTCCTCTTTTAAAAGGCTAACAAATATATTTAATGCTTTAAAATTGTCATATCAACTAAAAAAGTGGCCAAACTTAAGAATAGAACTTTCAACCATGTATATTCAACATAGATAAATTTAAAGGGAAATATCGTAAAACAATTGGGATAGTATGTACCGTCGATCATGAAACTTTCAATAGTGGATGTCCTATTGATCGTTGATCGTCTTTTAGTCTTGTATGTATTGTGGAGGATGTATCGTCAATCATTCTTAGGGCATCTCCAAGGTGGACCCATAAGCCTCCCGCAACTGTCTGGACCGCGCTTTCCGGACACCAAAAACCATTCAAAGCCGACCTATATCAGTCCGCGGAGCGGTCCGGACGTGATTTATCCTGCAAACGGGAGACAAAAGTGGAAGAGATTTGCGGAAGTCCAGACCGCTCCCAAGCTTGCTTTTGACCGCCGTGGTCCATCAAAAACCCGTCACCTGCCCCTCTCATGCTTCCCTTCCGATGCACGCGCCGCTTACCACGCCGCATTCATGCATGCCCAAAGCACGTGGACGTTGGCATTGATGCCGCAATGTGACCGGTAGGAGGGAGGACGGCGCTGACCGACGGGACCTCTCGGCAACCACCGCTTCAATGCGGACGCGGGTTCCAGAGGAACCAACTTTTGGTCGCTGCACCACATTGAAGCAGCTAACTGGCACTTCACAAGGCCTGGCCGCAGCTATTTAAGCCGTGCTCCAATGCCGTCCACATCGAATCCTCCTCCTCTCCTCGCCGCACCTCCTACACATCTTCAACGATGGGCAAGTCCTGGGAATCAGCACCGGCAAGCGGTTGGGGGCAGGATTTGGCGGCTCGTGGAGACGCCGCCATCGGACTCCGGGGCCGTCATCCTTGTTGGCTGGCGGTGACTCGACATGGGCGGAGATCATCATCTCCTGTGGCAACGGGGAGGACTGGCAGCCGTCACCGCCGCCGCAGTTCACGCCAGCAGTGTCAGGCCAGGTCTATGCCGGCACCTACATGGAGTTCGAGGAGCAGATGGAGCTAATGCTCTGTTGCTCCGTCGTCCACACCAATGGCCCGGCTCCGCCACCGGGGCACTCCTTCTTGTGAAGCCGGAGCCAGTATCCCCTCCAGGCTCTCCACCTCCACGCAACAGAGGCGTCCAAATTAGGATTTGGATGCCATGTCAAGGAGGAGCGGCTCCCCCCGCCCCGGTGCGCCGTGAAGGAAGAGCAGCTCTTGTCACCGCCCCGATGCGCCGTGAAGGTGGAGCACTGCTCACCGCCGCCTTGCTGCACCATCAAGGAGGAGCGCCACTCACCGTCGCCGCCCTGCCCAAGGGGCGCGGGTACATTCTGCACTACCTCCGTGGCAGCTCCTCCTCGTCATCGTTGTCCTGGACCGCCAACGTCCTGCCGCCAGAAATCACGACAACCTAGACTAGGCATATGCCTGGGCCCTGGACCACTCTGTTATGACGTCTGAGACAGACAAGCGCGGTCTCCACCGCCTCGATGAGGAGATGGCCAGGTACAACGAGGAATGGCCCCTCGCCGAGATTACCGCCACCGCCAAAGACGACGCCTCCAACGACCACCGCCCTCTCCCCCAACCAACATCCTCGATGGCTGCAGCCGCACTATGCACGACGCAAGAGGAGGTGGATAGGATCATCCGCGAGCTCCAGGTGGCCGCCGAAAAGCCCTGTCGCGGTGACACTGCTACCTCTTGAGCTTGCATTGGTTTTTCCCTTGAAGAGGAAAGGGTGATGCAGCAAATTAGAGTAAGTATTTCCCTCAGTTTGAGAATAAAGGTATCAATCTAGTAGGAGACAACGCACAAGTCACCGAATACCTGCACAAACAATCAACAACTTGCACCCAACGTGATAAAGGGGTTGTCAATCCCTTCACGGTTACTTGCAAAAGTGAGATCTGATAGAGATAGATAAATGGTAAAGTAAATATTTTTGGTATTTTTGGTTTATAGGTTGGAAAGTAAAAGATTGCAAAATAGTAGATCAGAAACTAGTATGATGTAAAAGAGAACTTATATGATGGAAAAAGAGACCCAGGGCTATAGGTTTCACTAGTGGCTTCTCTCAAGATAGAAAATATTACGAGGGGGGGGTGAACAAATTACTGCCGAGCAATTGATAGAAGAACGCATAATTATGATGATATCTAAGGCAATGATCATGAACATAGGCATCACGTCTGTGTCAAGTAGACCGAAACGATTCTGCATCTACTACTATTACTCCACACATCGACCGCTATCCTGCATGCATTTAGAGTATTAAGTTCATAAAGAACGGAGTAACGCATTAAGTAAGATGACATGATGTAGAGGAATTAACTCAAGCAATATGATGAAAACCCCATCTTTTTATTCTCGATGGCAACAATACAATACGTGCCTTGCCGCCCCTACTATCACTGGGAAAGGATACCGCAAGATTGAACCCAAAGCTAAGCACTTCTCCCATTGCAAGAAAAACCAATCTAGTAGGCCAAACTAAACCGATAAATCAAAGAGACTTCAAAGATATCAAATCATGCATATAAGAATTCAGAGAAGACTCAAATAATATTCATAGATAATCTGATCATAAATCCACAATTCATCGGATCTTGGCAAACACACCGCAAAAGAATATTACATCGAATACATCTCCAAGAACATCGAGGAGAACATGGTATTGAGAATCAAAGAGGGAGAAGAAGCCATCTAGCTACTAGTTATGGACCTGTGAGTCTGTGGTAAACTACTCATGCTTCATCGGAAGGGTAATGGTGTTGATGTAGAAGCCCTCCGTGACCGAATCCCCCTCCGACAGGACGCCGGAAAAGGCCCCTAGATGGGATCTCACAGGTACAGAAGGTTGCGCCGGTGGAAAAGTGGTTTCGTGGCTCCCCTGGATGTTTTTTGGGTATAAGAGTATATACAGGCGAAGGAACTAGGTCAGGAGACCCACGGGGGGCCCACAAGGCAGCGGGCGCGCCCTACCCCCTTGGGCATGCCCTCCGCCCCGCCTCGCTGCGTCTCCGACTTCATGTCCAAGTCTCCTGGTTTGCTTTGGGTCCAAGAAAGATTGTCGTGAAAGTTTCATTCCGTTTGGACTGCGTTTGGTATTCCTTTTCCGCGAAACTCTAAAACGGGCAAAAAAATAGAAACATGCACTGGGCTCTCGGTTAATAGGTTAGTCCCAAAAATAATATAAAATAGCATATAAATGCCTATTAAACATCCAAAATAGATAATATAATAGCATGGAACAATAAAAAATTATAGATACGTTAGAGATGTATCAAGCATCCCCAAGCTTAATTCATTCTCGTCCTTGAGTATGTAAATGATAAAAACAGAATTTTTGATGTGGAACGCTACCAAACATATTTATCCATGTAATTTTCTTTATTGTGGCATGAATGTTCAGATTTGAAAGATTCAAAACAAAAGTTTAATATTGACATAAAAAAAGTAATACTTCAAGCATACTAACAAAGCAATCATGTCTTCTCAAAATAACATGGATAAAGAAAGCTATCGCTACAAAATCATATAGTCTGGCTACGCTCTATCTTCATCACACAAATATTTAAATCATGCACAACTCAGATTACAAGCCAAGCAATTGTTTCATACTTTTGATGTTCTCAAACTTTTTCAATCTTCACGCAATACATGAGAGTGAGCCATGGATATAGCACTATGGTGGAATAGAATATGGTGGTTGTGGAGAAGACAAAAAGGAGGAAGATAGTCTCACATCAACTAGGCGTATCAATGGGCTATGGAGATGCCCATCAATAGATATCAATGTGAGTGAGTAGGGATTGCCATGCAACAGATGCACTAGAGCTATAAGTGTATGAAAGCTCAAAAAGAAACTAAGTGGGTGTGCATCCAACTTGCTTGCTCACGAAGACCTAGGGCAATTTGAGGAAGCCCATCATTGGAATATACAAGCCAAGTTCTATAATGAATAATTCCCACTAGTATATGAAAGTGACAAAATAGGAGACTCTCTATCATGAAGATCATGGTGCTACTTTGAAGCACAAGTGTGGAAAAAGGATAGTAACATTGCCCCTTCTCTCTTTTTCTCTCATTTTTTTATTTCCCCTTTTTTCCCTTTTTTTCCTTTTCTCTTTTTTTCCTTTTTCTCCTTTTCCTTTTTCTCTTTTTTCTTTCCTTATTTTTTGTTTGGAGTCTCATCCCGACTTGTGGGGGTCCATCATCCTTTCCTCACATGGGACAATGTGCTAATAATGAAGATCGTCACACTTTTATTTACTTACAACTCAATGCTTTGAACAAAATATGACTCTATGTGAATGCCTCCGGCGGTGTACCGGGATGTGCAATGAATCAAGAGTGACATGTATGAAAGAATTATGAAAGGTGGCTTTGCCACAAATACGATGTCAACTACATGATCATGCAAAGCAATATGGCAATGATGAAGCGTGTCATAATAAACAGAATGGTGGAAAGTTGCATGGCAATAATATCTCGGAATGGCTATGGAAATGACATAATAGGTAGGTATGGTGGCTGTTTTGAGGAAGGTATATGGTACCGGCGAAAGTTGTGCAGTACTAGAGAGGCTACCAATGGTGGAAGGGTAAGAGTGCGTATAATCCTTGGACTCAACATTAGTTATAAAGAACTCACATACTTATTGCAAAAATCTATTAGTTATCGAAACAAAGTACTACACGCATGCTCCTAGGGGGATATATTGGTAGGAAAAGACCATCACTCGTCCTCGACTGCCACTCATAAAGAAGACAATCAAAAAAATAAATCATGCTCCAACTTCATCAAATAATGGTTCACCATACGTGCATGCTACGGGAATCACAAACTTTAACACAAGTATCTCTCAAATACACAACTACTCCACTAGCATGACTCTAATATCACCATCTTCATATCTCAAAAAAATCATAAAGAATCAAACTTCTCATAGTATTCAATGCACTTCATATGAAAGTTTTTATTATATCCCTCTTGGATTCCCACCATATTAGGACTAAATTTATAACCAAAGCAAATTACCATTCTGTTCTAGAAGACTCTCAAAATAATATAAGTGAAGCATGAGAGTTCAACAATTTCTATAACATAAAGCCACCGTCGTGCTATCTCACAAGATATAAGTAAAGCACATTGAGTATTCTAATAAATCACGATTCATGCGTGTCTCTCTCAAAAGGTGTGTACATAAAGGATGATTGTGGTAAATTTAAAAGCAAGGACTCAAATTTTACAAGACACTCCAAGAAAAACACATACCATGTGGTGAATAAAAATATAGCCTCAAGTAAAGTTACCGATAGACGAAGACGAAAGAGGGGATGCCTTCCGGGCCATCCCCAAGCTTAGGCTTTTGGTTGTCCTTGAATATTACCTTGGGGTTCCTTGGGCATCCCCAAGCTTAGGCTCTTTCCACTCCTTATTCCATATTCCATAAATCCTTACCCAAAACTTCAAAACTTCACAACACAAAACTCAACAGAAAATCTCATGAGCTCCGTTATTATAAGAAAATAAACCACCACTTTAAGGTACTGTTGCAAACTCATTATTTATTTATATTGGTGTAATATCTAATGTATATCAACTTTTCCATGGTTCATACCCCCCAATACTACCCATATATTCATCAAAATAAGCAAACAACACGCAAAAAATAGAATCTGTCAAAAACAAAACAGTCTATAGCAGTAACTCTCGAATACTTCTGTAACTCCAAAAATCCTGGTAAATTAGGAAAACCTGAGAAATTTGTGTACCAATCCAGAGAAAAAGTAATAGATCAACAACACGTTTCTGTGAATTATGAAAATTATTTTCCTGGGAGCATAAGTTTCTGATTTTCAGTAGGATCAACACAACTATCACCGTAAGCTATCCTAAAGGTTTAACTTGGCACAAACACTAATTAAAACATAAAACAATATCTAACCAGAGGCTAGATGAATTATTTATTATAAACAGGAACAAAAAGCAAAGAATAAAAATAAAATTGGGTTGACTCCCAACAAGCACTATTGTTTAACGCCCTTAGCTAGGCATTGATAATTTTAATGATGCTCACATGAAAGATAGCAATTGAAACACAAGGAGAGCATCATGTAGCATGTGAAAATCACATCTAAGTCTAACATATTTCCTATGCATAGGCATTTTATAGGAAAATGAATTAGCAAGACAAGCAAGATCTAGAATATGTAAGGAAGAATAAAGAAACAATAGCAATCTCAACATAACGAGAGGAATTTTAGCAATCTTATTTTGATGATTGCTTAGGCAACCTTGATCTTGCAGAGATGTGAAGAAACTAATGTTGTCTTGAATTGGGAGAAGTGCCACTTTATGGTTAATTAGGGTATTGTCTTGGGGCATAAAATTTCTGAAAGAGGTATTGAAGTTGATAAAGCTAAAGTTGATGCTATTGAAAAGATGTCGTGTCCTAAGGACATCAAAGGTATAAGAAGTTTCCTTGGTCATGCCGGTTTTATAGGAGGTTCATTAAAGACTTCTCTAAAATTTCTAGGCCTCTGACTAATCTCTTACAAAATGATGTTCCTTTCGTCTTTGATGATGATTGTGTAGAAGCATTTGAAGTACTTAAGAAAGCCTTGATTTCTGCACCTATTGTTCAACCACCTGATTGGAATTTACCCTTTGAAATTATGTGTGATGCTAGTGATTATGCTGTAGGTGCTGTTCTAGGACAAAGAGTTGATAGTAAATTAAATGTTATCCAATATGCTAGTAAAACTTTAGACAGTGCCCAGAGAAATTATGCTACTACTGAGAAAGAATTTTTAGCGGTTGTATTTGCTTGTGATAAGTTCAGACCTTATATTGTTGATTCCAAAGTAACTGTTCATCCTGATCATGCTGCTATTAAATATCTTATGGAAAAGAAAGATGCTAAACCTAGACTTAGTAGATGGGTTCTCTTGCTACAAGAATTTGATTTGCATATCATTGATAGAAAGGGAGCTGAGAACCCCGTTGCAGACAACTTGTCTAGATTAGAGAATATTCTTGATGGCCCACTACTTATTGATGATAACTTTCTTGATGAACAATTAGCTGTTATAAATGCTTCTCGTACTGCTCCATTGTATGCTGATTATGCTAATTACGTTGTTGCTAAATTTATACCACCTAGTTTCACATACTAGCAAAAGAAAAAGTTTTTCTATGATTTAAGACATTACTTTTGGGATGACCCACACCTTTATAAAGAAGGAGTAGATGGTGTTATTAGACGTTGTGTACCTGAGCATGAACAGGAATAGATACTACGCAAGTGTCACTCCGAGGCATATGGAGGACATTACACGGGAGATAGAACTGCACATAAGGTATTGCAATCTGGTTTTTATTGGCCTACTCTCTTCAAAGATGCCTGTAAGTTTGTCTTGTCTTGTGATGAATGTCAAAGAATTGGTAATAGTAGTAGACATCAGGAAATGCCTATCAACTATTCACTTGTTATTGAACCATTTGATGTTTGGGGCTTTGATTATATGGGACATTTTCCTTCCTCTAATGGGTATACTCATATTTTAGTTGTTGTTGATTACGTTACTAAGTGGGTAGAAGCTATTCCAACTAGTAGTGCTGATCATAACACTTCTATTAAGATGCTTAAAGAAGTTATTTTTGTGAGGTTTGGAGTCCCTAGATATTTAATGACTGATGGTGGTTCACATTTTATTTATGGTGCTTTTTGTAAAATGCTTGCTAAGTATGATGTTAATCATATAATTGCATCTCCATACCATTCACAGTCTAGTGGTCAAGTAGAATTGAGTAATAGAGAAATTATTATTTTTTTGCAAAATACTTTTAATAGATCTAGAAAGAATTGGTCCAAGAAACTTGAAGATGCATTATGGGCCTATAGAACTGTATATAAGAATCCTATGGGTATGTCTCCATATAAAATGGTATATGGAAAAGCATGTCACTTACCTCTCGAACTAGAACATAAGGCATATTGGGCCATTAATTAAAGAGCTCAGTTATGATTTCAAACTTGCCAGTGAGAAGAGACTATTTGACATTAGCTCACTTGATGAATGGAGAACCTAGGCCTATGAGAACGCCAAACTGTTTAAAGAAAAAGTTAAAAGATGACATGACAAAAGGATACAAAAGCGTGAGTTTAATGTAGGTGATTATGTTTTGCTATACAACTCTCGTTCAAGATTTTTTGCAGGAAAACTTCTTCTAAATGGGAAGGTCCTTAAGTTATCGAGGAGGTCTATCGTTCCGATGCCATAAAAATCAACAACTCCGAAGGCACAAATCTAAGGTGGTGAACGGTCAAAGAATCAAACATTATATCTCAGGTAATCCCATAAATGTTGAAACCAATGCTATTGACACCGTAACCCAAGAGGAGTACATAAGGGACACTGTCCAGAACATTTTAGACTCCGAAAAGGAATAGATATGTGGTACAGTAGGTAAACCGACTCCAAAACAGTTCTAATAGCAATTTTTCTCCGTTTTGGAATATTTAAAAAAATAGGAAAATAAGAAGTAGTCTGAAAGGGACACGAGGCATCCACGAGGGTGGAGGGCGCGCCCCCTACCTCGTGGACACCTCGTGTGCCCTACGGACTCTGTTTTCTTGCATGATACTTCTTTTGGTCGGTAAAAATTCATTATAGAATCTCCCAAAGGTTTTGACCATCGTACCATGACAAAATCATCTTCTTTTGTTTCGAGCTGTTTTTCTGACAGATCTAGATCACCATGACATCTTCAAGCGCCCCCAAGGACAAGTTTTTCGAGAAGGTCATCAACCCCTACCTCGCGGAGGTGCTGCAACACCCTCAAACCATTGAGATGCATGAGGGGGTGCTGCACATCCGCGATGTTGAGGGACCAAGGAGGACCAAAAGCGTGGAGACAAGACTTGAAGCAATGGAGCAACAAGTTTTCAAGTGCCAAGGGATGGTGGAACGTGGACTCAACGCCAACCACATGATGATTGCGGAGTTCACCAACAACCACAATCTGGATGCCAAGAACATTGGCGAGACCATCTTCAAGCTTCACGAGAAAATCAAGCACCTCCAAGCCCAGATCTATGACCTGCAAAACCAAAACTATGTGTATGAATATAGATTCAAGAGGACGAGTTTGGCTGCAGATTTGAGGATCCCGGAGACTCGATCATCCTTCTATGATGGTGAGCCTATGCCTTGGAAGATGGACGACAAGCCTACATCATCAACACTCCATCATCACCACCTCTAAAGAAAGAGACATAAACACATGGGTATGGGCACTCCCCTTGGCAATTGCGAAGCTTGGGGGAGGTGCCCTGGTATTGTATCACCATCACACTTCTATCTTTACCGTTTTTCTTAGTTCGATCCTTTTGGCTATATCTTGATCTAGTAGAATAAAGTTTAGTATGATCTAGCTTTGAATTTTTGTGTTGATCCCTATCTATGTAATCGAGTCCGTGAGCTATATATAATAAAGATTAGTTTTGAGTCGAGGGCTTGGCTATCTTGCTATGATCTTGAGGGAATAAAATAAAGAACAAAAAGAAATAAAAAGATCATATTGATATTATGGAGAGTGATGACTTTACATATAAAGAGTATGATGAATAAAAGTTGTTGAGAGTTGACAAACATAGTTTTGGTCATTGTTGCAATTAATAGGAAGTAATAAAGAAAGAGAGGTTTTCACATATAAATATACTATCTTGGACATCTTTTATGATTGTGAGCACTCCTTAAAATATGACATGCTAAAAAGTTGATGTTGGACAAGGAAGACAATGTAATGGGTTATGTTTTCTTATATCCGAAATAAATTATATCGTCATGGATCTTCAAACATGTTGAGCTTGCCTTTCCCCCTCATGCTAGCCAGATTCTTTGCACCAAGTACAGATAATACTTGTGCTTCCAAACATCCCTAAACCTACTTTTGCATGTGAGTTCACCATACCTACCTATGGATTGAGTAAGATCCTTCAAGTAAGTTTTCATCGGTGCAAGCAATAAAAATTGCTCTCTAGATATGTATGATCTATTAGTGTGGAGAAAATGAGCTTTATACGAGCTTGTGATATGGAATAAATAAAAGCATGGACTGCATAATAAAGGTCACTATCACAAGTGGCAATATAAAGTGACGTTCTTTTGCATTAAGATTTTGTGCATCCATCCATACAAGGACATGAGAACCTCTGCTTCCCTCTGCAAAGGGCCTATCTTTTATTTTTGTCTTCTACCTTATACAAGAGTCATGGTGATCTTCACCTTTCCTTTTTACACTTTACCCTTTGGCAAGCACTATGTGTTGGAAAGATCCTGATATATATATCCAATTGGATGTATGTTTTCATAAAATATTATTGTTGACATTACCCTTGAGGTAAAAGGTTGGGAGGCGAAATTATAAGCCCCTATCTTTCTCTGTGTCTGATTAAAACTTCATACCCATAAGTATTGCGTGAGTGTTAGCAATTGTTAAAGACTAAATGATAGTTGAGTATGTGGACTTGCTGAAAAGCTATTATATTGACTCTTTCCGATGTTATGATAAATTGCAATTGCTTCAATGACTGAGATTATAGTTTGCTAGTTTTCAATGAAGTTTCTGATTCAAAATTTAAATTGTGAATAGATTGTCACTTTAGCATAAGAAATCATATGAAAATATATATGTTGCAGTTCTAAGAATGATCATGATGCCCTCATGCCCGTATTTTATTTTATCGACACCTCTATCTCTAAACATATGGACATATTTTTCGATATTGGCTTCCGCTTGAGGACAAGCAAGGTCTAAACTTGGGGGAGTTGATACGTCCATTTTGTTGGAAATATGCCCTAGAGGCAATAATAAAAGGGTTATTATTATATTTCCTTGTTCATGATAATTGTCTTTTATTCATGCTATAACTATATTATCCAGAAATCGTAATACACGTGTGAATACATAGACCATAACATGTCCCTAGTGAGCCTCTAGTTGACTAGCTCGTTGGTCAACAGATAGTCATGGTTTCCTGACTATGGACATTAGATGTCATTAACGACGGGATCACATCATTAGGAGAATGATGTGATGGACAAGACCCAATCCTAAGCATAGCACAAGATCGTGTAGTTCGTTTTGCTAGAGCTTTTTCAATGTCAAGTATCTCTTCCTTAGACCATGAGATCGTGTAACTCCTGGATACCGTAAGAGTGCTTTGGGTGTACCAAACGTCACAACATAACTGGGTGACTATAAAGGTGCACTACAGGTATCTCCGAAAGTGTCTGTTGGGTTGACACGGATCGAGACTGGGATTTGTCACTCCGTATGACGGAGAGGTATCTCTGGGCCCACTCGGTAATGCATCATCATAATGAGCTCAAAGTGACCAAGTGTTTGGTCACGGGATCATGCATTATAGTACGAGTAAAGTGACTTGCAGGTAACGGGACTGAACGAGGTATTGGGATACCGACGATCGAGTCTCGGGCAAGTAACGTACCGATTGACAAAGGGAATTGTATACGGGGTTGTTCGAATCCTCGACATCGTGGTTCATCCGATGAGATCATCGAGGAGCATGTGGGAACCAACATGGGTATCCAGATCCCGCTGTTGGTTATTGCCCAAGAGCCGTCTCGGTCATGTCTACGTGTCTCCCGAACACGTAGGGTCTACACACTTAAGGTTCGGTGACGCTAGGGTTGTATGAATATGAGTATGCAGCATACCGAATGTTGTTCGGAGTCCCAGATGAGATCCCGGACGTCACGAGGAATTCCAGAATGGTCCGGAGGTAAAGAAAACTATATAGGTAGTGGTATTTCGGCCATCGGGAAAGTTTCGGGGTCACCCAGTATTGTACCAGGACCACCGGAAGGGTCCCGGGGGTCCACCGGGTGGGGCCACCCATCCCGGAGGGCCCCAAGGGCCGAAGTGTGGAGGGGAGCCCCCTAGGCCCACCCCTGCGCCTAGGGTTGAAACCCTAGGGTGGTGGGTGCGCCCCACTTGCCTTGGGGGGTACTCCACCCCCCTTGGCCGGCGCCCCCTTGGGAGATTGGATCTCCCAGGGCCGGCGCCCCCCTGGGGGCCTATATAAAGGGAGGGGGGAGGGGGGCAGCCGCACCCTGAAGTCCTGGCGCCCCCTCCCCCTGCTACACCTCTTCCTCCTCCGTCACGTGCTTGGCGAAGCCCTGCCGGAGTGCTGCTGTTCCATCACCACCACGCCGTTGTGCTGCTGCTGGAGCCATCATCATCAACCTCTCCTTCCCCCTTGCTGGATCAAGATGGAGGAGACGTTACGCTGACCGTACGTGTGTTGAACGCGGAGGTGCCGTCCGTTCGGCGCTAGGATCTCCGGTGATAGGATCACGACGAGAACGACTACTTCAACCCCGTTCTTTTTGAACGCTTCCGCGCGATCTACAAAGTGGTATGTAGATGCAATCTCTCTCCCATGACTCGTTGCTTAGATGAACTCATAGGTGGATCTTGGTGAAACCATAGGAAAATTTTTAATTTTCTGCAACGTTCCCCAACAGAGGCATCATGAGCTAGGTCTATGCGTAGTTCTCTATTGCACGAGTAGAACACAATTTTGTTGTGGGCGTAGATCCTATCAACTTGCTTGCCGCTACTAGTCTTATCTTGCTTCAGCGGTATTGTGGGATGAAGCGGCCCGGACCAACCTTACACGTACGCTTACGTGAGACCGGTTCCACCGACTGACATGCACTAGTTGCATAAGGTGGCTGGCGGGTGTCTGTCTCTCCCACTTTAGTTGGAGCAGATTCGATGAAAAGGGTCCTTATGAAGGGTAAATAGAAGTTGACAAGATCACGTTGTGGTTATTCGTAGGTAAGAAAACGTTCTTGCTAGAACCCAATTGCAGCCACGTAAAAGATGCAACAACAATTAGAGGACGTCTAACTTGTTTTTGCAGCAATTGTCATGTGATGTGATATGGCCAGAAGTTGTGATGAATGATGAATGATATATTGTGATGTATGAGATCATGTTCTTGTAATAGGAATCACGACTTGCATGTCGATGAGTATGACAACCGACAGGAGCCATAGGAGTTGTCTCTATTTTTTGTATGACCTGCGTGTCATTGAAGAACGCCATGCAAATTACTTTACTTTATTGCTAAACGCGTTAGCCATAGAAGTAGAAGTAGTCGTTGGCGTGACAACTTCATGAAGACACAATGATGGAGATCATGGTGTCATGCCGGTGACGAAGATGATCATGGAGCCCCGAAGATGGAGATCGAAGGAGCTATATGATATTGGCCATATCATGTCACTACTATATAATTGCATGTGATGTTTATTATGTTTTATGCATCTTGTTTACTTAGAACGACGGTAGTAAATAAGATGATCCCTTATAATAATTTCAAGAAAGTGTTCCCCCTAACTGTGCACCGTTGCTAAAGTTCGTCGTTTCGAAGCACCACATGATGATCGGGTGTGATAGATCCTTACGTTCACATACAACGGGTGTAAGACAGATTTACACATGCAGAACACTTAGGGTTAACTTGACGAGCCTAGCATGTACAGACATGGCCTCGGAACACAAGAGACCGAAAGGTCGAACATGAGTCGTATAGAAGATACGATCAACATGGAGATGTTCACCGATGATGACTAGTCCGTCTCACGTGATGATCGGACACGGCCTAGTCGACTCGGATCGTGTAACACTTAGATGACTAGAGGGATGTCTGATCTGAGTGGGAGTTCATTAAATAATTTGATTAGATGAACTTAATTATCATGAACTTAGTCTAAAACTTTTGCAAAATATGTCTTGTAGATCAAATGGCCAACGCTCATGTCAACATGAACTTCAACGCATTCCTAGAGAAAACCAAGCTGAAAGATGATGGCAGCAACTATTTGGACTGGGTCCGGAACCTGAGGTCATCCTCATAGCAGCCAGGAAACAATATGTCCTAGAAGGACCGCTAGGTGATGCACCCGTCCCAGAGAACCAAGACATTATGAATGCTTGGCAGTCTCGCGCTGATGATTACTCCCTCGTTCAGTGCGGCATGCTTTACAGCTTAGAACCGGGGCTCCAAAAGCGTTTTGAGCAACACGGAGCATATGAGATGTTCGAGGAGTTGAAACTAGTTTTCCAAGCTCATGCCCGGGTTGAGAGATATGAAGTCTCCGACAAGTTCTATAGTTGTAAGATGGAGGAAAATAGTTCTGTCAGTGAGCACATACTCAAAATGTCTGGGTTGCACAACCGCCTGTCCCAGCTGGACATTAACCTCCCGGATGAGGCGGTCATTGACAGAATCCTTCAGTCGCTCCCACCAAGCTACAAGAGCTTTGTGATGAACTACAATATGCAGGGGATGGTGAAGACCATTCCTGATGTATTTTCAATGCTGAAGTCAGCAGAGGTTGAAATCAAGAAAGAACATCAAGTGTTGATGGTCAATAAGACCACTAAGTTCAAGAAGGGCAAGGGTAAGAAGAACTTCAAGAAGGACGGCAAAGATGTTGCCGCGCCCGGTAAGCCAGTTACCGGGAAGAAGTCAAAGAATGGACCCAAGCCTGAAACTGAGTGCTTTTATTGCAAGGGGAAGGGTCACTGGAAGCGGAACTTCCCCAAATACTTAGCGGATAAGAAGGCCGGCAACACTAAAGGTATATTTGATATACATGTAATTGATGTGTACCTCACCAGCACTCGTAGTAACTCCTGGGTATTTGATACCGGTGCCGTTGCTCACATATGTAACTCACAACAGGAGCTGCGGAATAAGCGGAGACTGGCGAAGGACGAGGTGACGATGCGCGTCGGGAATGGTTCCAAGGTCGATGTGATCGCCGTCGGCACGCTACCTCTACATTTACCTACGGGATTAGTTTTAAACCTCAATAATTGTTATTTAGTGCCAAGTTTGAGCATGAACATTGTATCTGGATCTCGTTTAATACGAGATGGCTACTCATTTAAATCCGAGAATAATGGTTGTTCTATTTATATGAGATATATGTTTTATGGTCATGCCCCAATGGTCAATGGTTTATTCTTAATGAATCTCGAACGTAATATTACACATATTCATAGCGTGAATACCAAAAGATGTAAAGTTGATAACGATGGTCCCACATACTTGTGGCACTGCCGCCTTGGTCACATTGGTGTCAAGCGCATGAAGAAGCTCCATGCTGATGGACTTTTAGAGTCTCTCGATTATGAATCATTTGACACATGCGAACCATGCCTCATGGGCAAAATGACCAAGACCCCGTTCTCCGGAACAATGGAGCGAGCAAACAACTTGTTGGAAATCATACATACCGATGTGTGCGGTCCAATGAGCGTTGAGGCTCGCGGAGGATATCGTTATGTTCTCACTCTCACTGATGACTTGAGTAGACATGGATATGTCTACTTGATGAAACACAAGTCTGAGACCTTTGAAAAGTTCAAGGAATTTCAGAATGAAGTAGAGAATCAACGTGACCGAAAGATAAAATTCTTACGATTGGATCGTGGAGGAGAATATTTAAGTCATGAATTTGGTACACACTTAAGAAAATGTGGAATCGTTTCACAACCCACGCCACCTAGAACACCTCATCGTAACGGTGTGTCCGAACGTCGTAATCGCACTCTATTGGATATGGTGTGATCTATGATGTCTCTTACCGATTTACCGCTATCATTTTGGGGATACGCTCTAGAGACAGCTACATTCACTTTAAATAGGGCACCGTCTAAATCCGTTGAGACGACACCGTATGAATTATGGTTTGGGAAGAAACCTAAGCTATCGTTTCTAAAAGTTTGGGGATGCGATGCTTATGTCAAGAAACTTCAACCTGAAAAGCTCGAACCCAAGTCGGAAAAATGCGTCTTCATAGGATACCCTAAAGAAACCATTGGGTATACCTTCTACTTAAGATCCGAATGAAAGATCTTTGTTGCCAAGAACGGATCCTTTCTGGAAAAAGAGTTTCTCTCGAAAGAAGTAAGTGGGAGGAAAGTAGCACTCGATGAAGTACTACCTCTTGAACGGGATAGTAGTGCAGCTCAAGAAAATGTTCCTGTGATGCCTACACCAACTGAAGAGGAAAACAATGATGGTGATCAAGGTACTTCGGATCAAGTTGCTACTGAACTTCGTAGGTCCACAAGGACACATTCCGCACCAGAGTGGTACGGCAACCCTGTCCTGGAAATCATGTTGTTGGATAACGGTGAACCTTCGAACTATGAAGAAGCAATGGCGGGCCCAGATTCCAACAAATGGCTAGAAGCCATGAAGTCCGAGATAGAATCCATGTACGAAAACAAAGTATGGACTTTGACTGACTTGCCCGATGATCGGCGAGCGATAGAAAACAAATGGATCTTTAAGAAGAAGACGGACACGGATGGTAATATCACCATCTATAAAGCTCGACTTGTCGCTAAGGGTTATCGGCAAGTTCAAGGGATTGACTACGATGAGACTTTCTATCCCGTAGCGAAGCTTAAGTCCGTCCGAATCATGTTAGCAATTGCCGCATACTATGATTATGAGATATGGCAGATGGACGTCAAAACGGCATTCCTTAACGGGCATCTTAAGGAAGAACTGTATATGATGCAGCCGGAGGGTTTTGTCGATCCTAAGAATGCTAACAAAGTATGCAAGCTCCAGCGATCCATTTATGGGCTGGTGCAAGCATCTCGGAGTTGGAACATTCGCTTTGATGAGATGATCAAAGCATTTGGGTTTATGCAGACTTATGGAGAAGCCTGCGTTTACAAGAAAGTGAGTGGGAGCTCTGTAGCATTTCTCATATTATATGTAGATGACATACTTTTGATGGGAAATGATATAGAATTCTTGGACAGCATTAAGGCCTACTTGAATAAGTGTTTTTCAATGAAGGACCTTGGAGAAGCTGCTTATATATTAGGCATCAAGATCTATAGGGATAGGTCGAGACGCCTCATAGGTCTTTCACAAAGCACATACCTTGATGAGATTTTGAAGAAGTTCAAAATGGATCAGTCCAAGAAAGGGTTCTTGCTTGTACTGCAAGGTGTGAGATTGAGCTCGGCTCAATGCCCGACCACGGCAAAAGATAAAGAAGAGATGAGCGTCATCCCCTATGCCTCAGCCATAGGATCTATTATGTATGCCATGCTGTGTACCAGACCTGATGTAAACCTTGCCGTAAGTTTGGTAGGAAGGTACCAAAGTAATCCCGGCAAGGAACACTAGACAGCGGTCAAGAATATCCTAAAGTACCTGAAAAGGACAAAGGACATGTTTCTCGTTTATGGAGGTGACGAAGAGCTCGTCGTAAAGGGTTACGTTGACGCTAGCTTCGACACAGATCTGGATGACTCTAAGTCACAAACCGGATACGTGTATATGTTGAATGGTGGAGCAGTAAGCTGGTGCAGCTGCAAGCAGAGTGTCGTGGCGGGATCTACATGTGAAGCGGAGTACATGGCAGCCTCGGAGGCAGCGCATGAAGCAATATGGGTGAAGGAGTTCATCACCGACCTAGGAGTCATACCCAATGCATCGGGGCCGATCAAACTCTTCTGTGACAACACTGGAGCTATTGCCCTTGCCAAGGAGCCCAGGTTTCACAAGAAGACCAGGCACATCAAGCGTCGCTTCAACTCCATCCGTGAAAATGTTCAAGATGGAGACATAGATATTCGCAAAGTACATACGGATCTGAATGTCGCAGATCCGTTGACTAAACCTCTCTCGCGAGCAAAACATGATCAACACCAGAACTCTATGGGTGTTCGATTCATCACAATGTAACTGGATTATTGACTCTAGTGCAAGTGGGAGACTGTTGGAAATATGCCCTAGAGGCAATAATAAAAGGGTTATTATTATATTTCCTTATTCATGATAATTGTCTTTTATTCATGCTATAACTGTATTATCCGGAAATTGTAATACACGTGTGAATACATAGACCATAACATGTCCCTAGTGAGCCTCTAGTTGACTAGCTCGTTGGTCAACAGATATTCATGGTTTCCTGACTATGGACATTAGATGTCATTGACGACAGGATCACATCATTAGGAGAATGATGTGATGGACAAGACCCAATCCTAAGCATAGCACAAGATCGTGTAGTTCGTTTTGCTAGAGCTTTTTCAATGTCAAGTATCTCTTCCTTAGACCATGAGATCGTGTAACTCCCGGATACCGTAAGAGTGCTTTGGGTGTACCAAACGTCACAACGTAACTGGGTGAATACAGGTATCTCCGAAAGTGTCTGTTGGGTTGACACGGATCGAGACTGGGATTTGTCACTCCGTATGATGAAGAGGTATCTCTGGGCCCACTCGGTAATGCATCATCATAATGAGCTCAAAGTGACCAAGTGTTTGGTCACGGGATCATGCATTACGGTACGAGTAAAGTGACTTGCCGGTAACGGGACTGAACGAGGTATTGGGATACCGACGATCGAGTCTCGGGCAAGTAACGTACCGATTGACAAAGGGAATTGTATACGGGGTTGTTCGAATCCTCGACATCATGGTTCATCCGATGAGATCATCGAGGAGCATGTGGGAACCAACATGGGTATCCAGATCCCGCTGTTGGTTATTGCCCGAGAGCCGTCTCAGTCATGTCTACGTGTCTCCCGAACCCGTAGGGTCTACACACTTAAGGTTCGGTGACGCTAGGGTTGTATGAATATGAGTATGCAGCAGACCGAATGTTGTTAGGAGTCCCGGATGAGATCCCGGACGTCACGAGGAGTTCCGGAATGGTCCAGAGGTAAATAAAACTATATAGGAAGTGGTATTTCGGCCATCGGGAAAGTTTTGGGGTCACCCGGTATTGTACCGGGACCACCGGAAGGGTCCCGGGGGTCCACCGGGTGGGGCCACCCATCCCGGACGGCCCCAAGGGCCGAAGTGGGGAGGGGAGCCAGCCCATAGTGGGCTGGTGCGCCCCCCTAGGCCCACCCCCTGCGCCTAGGGTTGAAACCCTAGGGTGGGGGGGTGCGCCCCACTTGCCTTGGGGGGTACTCCACCCCCCTTGGCCGCCGCCCCCTTGGGAGATTGGATCTCCTAGGGCCGGCGCCCCCCTAGGGGCCTATATAAAGGGAGGGGGGGGGGGAGGGGGGCAGCCGCACCCTGAAGTCCTGGCGCCCCCTCCCCCTGCTACACCTCTTCCTCCTCCGTCACGTGCTTGGCGAAGCCCTGCCGGAGTGCTGCTGTTCCACCACCACCACCGCCGTTGTGCTGCTGCTGGAGCCATCATCATCAACCTCTCCTTCCCCCTTGCTGGATCAAGATGGAGGGGACGTTATGCTGACCGTACGTGTGTTGAATGCGGAGGTGCCGTCCGTTCGGCGCTAGGATCTCCGGTGATAGGATCACGACGAGAACGACTACTTCAACCCCGTTCTTTTTGAACGCTTCCGCGCGATCTACAAAGTGGTATGTAGATGCAATCTCTCTCCCATGACTCGTTGCTTAGATGAACTCATAGATGGATCTTGGTGAAACCGTAGGAAAATTTTTAATTTTCTGCAACGTTCCCCAACACATTTTGCATCATGCTTTTATATCAATATTTATTGCATTACGGGCTATTATTACACATTATGTCACAATAATTATGCCTTTTCTCTCTTATTTTACAAGGTTTACATGAAGAGGGAGAAGCCGGCAGCTGGAATTCTTGGATGGAAAATGAGCAAATATTAGAGACCTATTATGCACAACTCCGAAAGTCCTGAAACTCCACGAAAGTCAGTTTTGGAATATATTAAAAATATTGGGCGAAGAAAGCACCAGAGGGGGGCCACCCACTGTCCTCGAGGGTGGAGGGTGCGCCCTACCCCCTGGGCGCGCCCCCTGCCTCGTGGGCCACCTGGCAGCCCTCTAATGCCCATCTTCTGCTATATGGTGTCTTTTGCCCTAGAAAAAATCATAAGGAAGATTTCGGGACGAATCGCCACCGTCTCGAGGCGGAACCAATCTAGGGCTCCGGTGGAGCTATTCTGCCGGGGAAACATCCCTTCGGGAGGGGGAAATCATCACCATCATCATCACCATCGATCCTCTTATCAAGAGGGGGTCAATCTCTATCGCCAGCTTCACCAGCAGCATCTCCTCTCAAACCCTAGTTCATCTCTTGTATCCGATCTTTGTCTCAAAACCTGAGATTGGTATCTGTGGGTTGCTAGTAGTGTTGATTACTCCTTGTAGTTGATGCTAGTTGGTTTATCCGGTGGAAGATCATATGTACAGATCCTTTATGCACATTAATACCCCTCTGATTATGAACATGAATATGATTTGTGAGTAGTTATGTTTGTTCCTGAGGACATGGGAGAAGTCTTGTTATAATTAATCATGTGAATTTGGTATTCGTTCGATATTTTGATGAGATGTATGCTGTCTCTCCTCTAGTGGTGTTATGTGAACGTCGACTACATGACACTTCACCATTGTTTGGGCCTAGGGGAAGGCATTGGGGAGTATTAAGTAGATGATGGGTTGCTAGAGTGATAGAAGCTTAAACCCTAGTTTATGCGTTGCTTCGTAAGGGGCTGATTTGGGTTGATTTGGATCCATATGTTTCATGCTATGGTTAGGTTTACCTTAATTCTTCTTTCGTAGTTGCGGATGCTTGCGAGAGGGGTTAATCATAAGTGGATGCTTGTCCAAGGAAGGGAAGTACCCAAGCACCGGTCCACCCACATATCAAATTATCAAAGTAACGAACGCGAATCATATGAGCATGATGAAAACTAGCTTGACGATAATTCCCATGTGTCCTCGGGAGCACTCACTACAAGAAATATGTCAACTTGTGACCTTGACTATTGGTCACTAAAAGGTCATTGTTTTTCATTTGCGACCTTTTTGTGACAAAAAACAGAAGGTCAAAAGCTGGCGGTCGTAAACTGAAATTAGCGACCTTCTTTGTGAGAGGGTCGTAGACGTTTACGACCAAAACAGAAGGTCGTTGAACCCATGACCTTTTGTTTTGGTCACTGGCTGTCTGCCCAGTCCACGTCGGATCCGACGTGGCAATCTGACGTGGCAAAATTGTGACCAATTGAAAAGGTCAAAAATTAGAATCGGTCCGGTCCAATTGGGTGTTTATATGGGCCGAGCCCATTAATTCAGCCTTTCTATATATTTTTTCCTGTCAATTTTTGGTCAGACTTCATGGGCCAAGCCCAACAATTCGGCCTTCTTATTTCATGGGTCATGGCCTTTTTGTACCAATAGTTTTAGTTTTTTTTATAAAATGGGTCCACTAGTCAAACAGGTCCCACTTGTCAGGTTCTGATAAGTGGGTCCTAGCTATTAGGCCCAGATTCTTCATATTTCAATTTGACAATAAGAAAATAACCAGTAGTTAAATTGGCAAGCAAAAAACACACATGATACTTCAAATAACAATAGCCAGATTCAATACAAGCTCTACAAATGACACATCCTACAAGCTGTAGCATATACAAGCTTATTTACAAGCTCTACAAATGACACGTCCTACAAGCTGTAGCATTTACAAGTTCTACAAGTTACACGTAATACAAGCTTAGTTGATACAAGCTCTACAACTATGGGAATCAGTTACAAGCTCTACAAGTGTTTTCTTCTTCTACATGTAGCTCCTTCAATAGCGATCAAATGCCGGACTCACTGGAGAGTCAGAACTGGGCCTTCCAGGGACGCCCTGTTACATGAATCAACTGATAAAAATTAGAAAAACTGAAGCCAATATATTATGAACATTCCATTCAAAAAAGGAGTAAAGGACATTCTTTGTTTCATCACGTTACAAAGGAGCAGCACAAACCACAACTTTACTCGACACACACACACACATACACACATGAATATTAAGCTCAGTTCCAGCAAGTATATCATGGTTTAACAGCTGGCCTCAGCTTCATCAAACCACCATGCTTATGATCATAATCTAAGCATATCATCAAACAAAACCTACACAGATAAAGATCACAACACATCAAGCCTCAGGCGCACTAGCGCTGGCATGAGATTCAACGCAACAGCAATGGGGTTACCACAACAGTATCTAAAACCTAAGCATACTAGAGAAAATTGATAGTTGGTGCCAGAGGGACTGGTGAATTACCTCAATGGCATACTTGATGTGTGATGATGGTCCTTCTCAAGGAAGTAGTTGTCGTCCACAGTTAAGAGGTTTCATATATCTGTCTACAACAATCAGCAAACCAGAAATCAGCACGAATACTTCAATCTCATAAGAAGTTTAAAAAAGACTATAGCAGGACAGAAATATGTGGACTACTTATAAAATGGTACATATAGCACATGCCCAAACAAATATGTGCTTTCAAGGTTGAAAGCTTTAACATAGAACACTGAATAATTCGTTGCCCAAAACGTGCTATATATACACCAAGTGATGAGAAAGCATATGTAGAATTTATAAACGTAAGGAGCAGAATTTCTAAAAGAAGTACACCATTACCTAGTGCTACAGTAAATGTGAAATGCTTGATGATGTACATGAATTCACATTTAGAAGGAAAGGAATGTACTGTAAAACGTTCCATATCTGAAACATATTCACTCAACTAAAAGAAGGTCGAGTTTTACTTGCAAATGAAAACATGCTAGAACCTTTCTGTCAATTTATGAGAAGTAGAACCACTGAGCCACTTGGTTGTTCTTTAACTAAAAAAATTGAGTTGTAACGCAGGCTAACAGAAACGCTATGAGCATCGTTTGGGCAAACCATCTAGGATGATGTGCAAATCAGAATGAAATCATGATTATATATTTCAGGATGATGTACAAATCAAAATGAAAGCATAGAGCTGACAAGTTTGATGAGCTTCCATATGAAGAGAAGAACAGAGATACTAGGTAATTCAGTGGGTTTGGGCTTGACAGCAGGAAGCAGGAACACATCAATTGGCGTGAATTATATTTGGTAGTATATATACTGTGGTATACTATGTTCGTGTCAAGGGCAGATTTCGTACCAGTGCCTAAAAACATTGTAAACAAGTACAAATACTCCATTATTACAAGTACAAATGGACTTGGACTGGGCAACGACGATATCAGGGGAAAAGAGTCAAGTTCTTGATTAGTTAAGAAAAGCTCTACTTTCAAGAAACTTTCACATCAGAAAACTAAAAGAAACTTAATTACTTCTCAATACTATGGAGTCACACTTTCAGAAAACCTGTCTATGTATATACAAACTTGAGAGATTAGCCGTCCACAGGTTCACTGGATCCAAATAAACATGCACATCAGAAAACTTGAGGAACAGACAAACAGTCAACACGTATATATCTAGTCAATAAAATATCTACTACACAAGTGCATACAATACTCAAATCTACTACACAAGTGCATACGATACTCAACATTCACTCAAAGTATGTTGTGCAGGATCGCACCATTCCATTTTCACTCAAAGTACAATAGTACATCACATTTTTGGATGATCACCAAAGGCAAAACTACTCCTAACTATGATCATCAACATCTACTACTCCTAACTACTCCCCATGCAATCCTACTCTGCAGTAAAACTTCCTCACCCTCCATTCACCCCGTTCAAGCAGTACTGTAGTAAAACTACTACTAATGCTACAACAGTTAACAACAAGTGAAATTACTGTGATGTGCAAAATCTACAGTAAATACTCCACTGAATATTACTGAAACTTAACAGAAGTTAACTAAGCTTTTTCAGTTTCAGAATATACAAGTCAGAAAATAAGCTTGCAAGCAAGTTTATGTAAGTAATGCACACTGGAGTACAATACTTCTATGGATTTCTGCAAATAATTCATGATTTTCTAACTAATCCAAGATGTCCATTTAATTAACTGGAAAAGTAAGTTAAATCACTACAAAAAAATACACTTCCGTGATGATACGTGTTTGTCACAGTAGGTCGCGTTTTTTGTCATGCATGTACATCCATGACGATTTTATGACAGAATCAAGATAGTCATACCTGTGCTGTCGTAGAAATGTTCCATGACATTACCAAAATTATCATCACGGAAGTGTCCACTTCCATGACGATAAATCGCACGTCATAGAAGTGCTTTTGTCAAGGGTGACTGACACATGGCATCCACCATAACGGAACGCCGTTAAGCTATTGGGTCGGGTTTTGGATCCGATAACCCGTTAACAGCCCCGACCAATGGGCATTTTCCACGTGTAAAATCATCATTGGCTGGAGGAAACACGTGTCGGCTCACCGTTGGGATAGATGTCATCCGCTCATTGGACCGAAGGCGCCTATGATACGGCAACACGTGGCACGGTCCAACAGAAGCCCATTCCTGTGAAAAGGCCGACCCGTTTGATTTGGTCAAAAGGTGGTGGGCCGGCCCACGGAAAGCCTGTTAACGGCCTATTCGCATATAGCCCATTTACAGCCCGCTAACCCAGGCCCTGTTACGCCCTATCCGAATTAGGCCCAGTAGCGTCATCTGGGCCGTCCAATACGATTCTAGCCCATTTTAACTTCCGGCCCATGTGTGGCCTATGACTTCTTTCGGCCCATATGATGCCCTTTGTAACTCTTGGCCCATTAATGGCCCGTGGTGAAACTGGCCCGTAATGAACAGTGTATCACTTTATACCCATTAACATACCGTTATTCTATTGGGCTGTTTCCAGCCCAAGTTATCTTTCGGCCTTCTCAGAGCCCATTGATTCTTGGGCTCATTTGCAGCATTTGGTTACATACGGCCGGTTACTGTCATTTTCTGCTTGTGGGCCAAATTCAGCCAGTCGTTACAGTCGGCCCGTTTGCGGACCGTTAATACGTTGGGCCGTTTTCATGTCTAAAAAAACCTGTTGGGCTGTTTTCATAGAGTTATCAAATATGGCCTATTAACGGCCCGTTATGGTCCACGAATAGTACGGCCCATGATTGGCGAAATGATGATACGCCCCGTAGAAGGCCCATGGATCTACGGTCTGTATGAGGCCCATGGATCTACGGCATGTAGAAGGCCCATGGATTGTACGGCCCGTAGAAGGCCCATGGACCCTACGACCCATAGAAGGGAAATGGAACCTAAGGCCCGTATAGAAGGCCAATGGATCCTACGGCCCGTATAGAAGGCCAATGGATCCTACGGCCGGAAGAAGGCCCATGGATCATACGGCCTGCAAGAGGCCCTTGGTTACAAAAGTCCGTGTATTGCCATGATTATTTTGGCCTAGTTACCAAAAATAGGCTATTGTGGCCACTAGAAAAACACAGAAAAAGAACTGCAGTGACTACAAGCAAACAACTAAACAAGACAATAAGGAAATAAATAAGAAAGCAATTAACGCTAGCCTATTACCGCTATTACACATATTACATCCACTGGACATCAAAGTTCGCCACCAGTGCAAATATATGGAGCAAAGCAGCATATTACATACACTGGCCGTCAAAATTGGCCACCAGCGCAAATAAACGCGGCAGCAAAACAAGAGCATAACTGAAACAACTTCAGAAGAGCTCAAGAAATGTTATCCTGGGTATCCACCATGCTGGCAATAAGCTTAGCAAGCTGATTAGCTTTGTCCTGTTTGGCGCTAAAATCCTCCAACGCTTGCTGTTGCACCAGAAAGTATGCATCTGAATGCTCCAGGGACTTCCGCAGTCCTTCCGCTTCTTGTCGCAGCACAACTGATCGATGTCTTTTAGCTTGTAGTTGAGACTCAAGAAACCGAACTGATTCAGACAGTGAGTTTGAATAGCTTGTGCAAGCGGTAGTGGCCAGTAACTCGAACACTAAACCAAGACAGGACTTTGGGGTTGTCTCTCTGTCTTCAAGATAGTCTTCCTTAGCTGTTTTATCAGCTTTGTTGGAGACCAACGAGGATGTGTCACTATCCTGAACCTTATCTGCATTACTTCCTTTACCATTGCTTAATAAGGCACTCTTCCCCAATATTTTGTCAGCATTCTAAAAGAAGAAACAAGCAGACACATAACAAGTTTAGCATGTACTAGTATATGAAACTCATTTCAGTGAACCAGGTCATTAGTAAGGTGGACAGGATTAAACTACCAAGTCTTCTATTGACAAGTACTAGTACATAATAAAAGCATCAAACAAACATATATCTATGTCCTATGGTCACTGCATTGTCTTGCCAAATCAAAATAGAGACACGGTTCAAATCATATCAGTTCAAGACAAAGCAGCAGTGAAAGAATACACAGCGTGGGAAACTACATGGCACAATAAGATTTCAGATGGGTACCACGGGTCTACATGTACAACAACACTATTGGCTCTGTTGTGATGCTAGTAATATGCATGATATGAAAGTCAACTGTATACACAATTGAAATTGAAATCAACAGAGCTATTGATAAGAGCAAACCTGTTAAATAAACATGCGTGAACATACCTGCTGTGCCATTGGAGTTATGATTGGATCCTTCAATTTAAAAATAAGTTTGTATGAGTAAATACAGTGATACAAGAGCAAAGCAATCATAGTTAAAAAAGGCGCGCCTAAGCAAGCGCTTAAGCGCGCCTAGGCTCTAGGCATTGGCAAAACACATTGCGCATAACTAGGCATAATCTATGCCTAACTGCGCATAAGCATGCACTTTGGTCAGTAAAGCGCAAGGTAGTGGCAAAACGCACAATTAATGCCTAGGGCTGTTTTGAACTATGATAGCAATGGAATCTTAAATTAGAACAATTGTTCTTCAGGTTTAGGCACTTGTTCTACATGAGCAGAGTACAGTAAGACGCAAGAATATACCTTAAATTACCTGAAGAAAATGAGCTCATAGACCTTACCACATTCTTGGTTCAGGACCAGTACAGAACAAGGCATTCCGAGTCATCGTCCAGTAAATGTGTCTCAGGAGAACGTAAGGGAATCTGATGAGTTTCTTTGCCAGTGAAGTACGTTTTCTTCAGGTAATTCTGATACTGCCACCAAGCATTCTTGAAGATAGCTGTCGGGTGGTAGGTGCGACATATGCCAATGGGTGGCTTATCATTGTGGGAGCCAGTAAGACATCGCCGGTGCCTGGAAACGGGATGAGGCAAAGACATGCACGCCGGCGGATCTTACGCAGGTTGGGGGCTCTCCATGGAGATAATACCCCTACTCCTGCTCTGCGGGGTCTCCGCATGATCACTAGATCAACAAGAAGCTACAAGAGGCTCCTTGAGCTGTTCGGTGTGAGGCGGAAGAAGGGCAAGGCTAGCTCTCTTCTCTCCCTATGGTAGTGTCTAAGGCTATATGAGATCCACCATTTGCATGGGTGCCCCGAGGGGTTTATATAGGCCTACCCTCGGGAGTGCAACGGTAATCCGGCTGGGCGTGGGCCCTAGCCGTCAGTGTCTAAGGCCGACGGCTTCTCCGCCAGCCGCTGGGGCCCGCCGACTGGTGGGTCCTGCCGGCTGTCGGCTCATTGGTCCACAGGCCGGCCCCACCGCTTGGGGGGTCTTGTCGGGGGCTCGTTACTGTTGCCTTGCCTCTAATGATGAGGGCTTTGTCGAGGTGAGCATGGCTACAGTGCCGCCGCCTTACGGGCTCTCACTGTAGCCTTACCTCATCTTGTCTTCTTAATGATGTGCGCGCCCCGAGGAGGGGGGCAAGCCGGCCATAGGAAGGCGGCCATGCCCCAGGCCGGCTAGGGGAGGCCGGGCCACCTTCGGGTGTCCTCTGACCGAAGGGGCCCGTCGCCTGCGGGCCGCACTAGCAGCCCATCATGGAGGGTGTCATGATTAGCATGGCAACAGTGCCACGCCGGACGGGTGATGGCTGCCCCATACGGCATACTGTAGCCATGCGTGCTCCGGGATTCGGGGGTGGCAGGCTCCACTGTTGCCACGCCTTGTCCCATCATCGTTATGGGGGTGCAGACTTTTTAGGGCACGGCCCTGACTGCTTGCCAGGGGCCGACCTCTTGGAGTCGGTCTTCTTAGGCCGGCTTCTTGCAGTCGGCCTTTCCGTGGCCGGCTTCTTGGAGTCGGCCCTATCGTGGCGTCCTCCAAGAGAGTTTAAGGCTGGGCCGCGTTCCGGTAGTCGGCTGGTGAAGCAGCAGGCCGGAGGAAGGCGGCCCCACATCTTGGGTGCTCCGAGGCTCGATCAGCCTGTAGTTTTTTTCATAGGGCCAAAGGGAGTCGGCTAGGCTACACGTGGTCATTTACTCCGACAGTAGTCCCCAAAGCTGGTTGGGCTTCGTGGCTGAAAGGGGAACGAGAAGCTCAATTAGCTTCCTATCCCGAAGAGCCAACAGCTAGGAGCCGGCTTCACTTATGCATGCCTTCTCGGTGAAGTTTCTTCAAAATATGAAGGCGGGAACCAGCTGGCGTGCTAGCCAGGCTGCAGGCTGGCCGCCCTCGGCCTGTGCGCCACATGGCTCCCTTCGGCTGGAAGGGCCTACGAGCCCACGCGTGTGACGGGATGCCACTGCAGATCGGGGCCTGCCACTTCCACGCCTTGGCCCGGGCACGGATCTTTTGCGGCCCAAACCGACTGCACGTCTTCCGACGACGGTTTCCACTCGCCGTAAAGGCGCAATAATCGCGGGACGTGGGGGAGTGGGCGCAGTTAATACCACGCCCCCCACGCCTCGCCTCCTCGGCTTCGCCGCGTGGGGCTATAAGTAGGGGGAGGAGGGGGAGTGGCAGTCGCTTGCATGCTCGCCCTTGCTCCGCCATTCCCTTCTTCTTCTTCCTCTCCGTCGCTGCAGTGCCTCTCCACCATGCCACCTTTCCGCCATTCTTCTTGGCGTGCCACAGTCTTGGTGCCGCCGAATCGCGCGCTCTCCGTCTCCGCGCTTTCCGTCGCCTTCCCATCCCCATGGCTCCGAAGTGAGCTCCTGGGACGGCTCCAACGTCCGTGAAGACCACATCGACTTCCTCCACAAGACGCGGCGGTTGCCGGGAAGGGATCTCGTGCGTGTCCGTCTCGGGCTAGAGAGTGAGATTTCGCCGGCGCCAAAGGAGGGCGAGCAAGTCATCTTCTACTTGCACCGCCTGCGCGGCATCGGCCTTCCTGCGAGCAGCTTCTTTCGTTTGTTTCTCGAGTTTTATCATCTCCAGCCGCACCACCTCACTCCAAACACGGTGGTGCTGCTGTCGGCCTTCGTCACTTTGTGCGAAGGCTTCCTCGGCGTCCTCCCCACCATCAAACTTTGGGGGGAGTTCTTCCAGTCCAAGCTCGATACGGTCGTCGCGGGCGTGCCGGCTCCATGCGGCGCCTTCATCGCCATCCGGAGATCGACAACCGACAACCCGTTCCTGCCCATCGCGCTGATCCAGTCGGTGAAGCTTTGGCAGAAATCCTACTTTTATGTGAAGAACGTCGCGTCGCAGGGCGACTACGTCAATCTACCGGCTTACGTAGCCGGCCCGCCGGCTGGGAGACAACCCTCGTGGTCCTACCGGGCCAAGTCGCTGACGCCGGCTGGGGCTGGCGCCGTCGCCCGGCTTCGGGTGCTGATCCAGTCGGAGGGCCTGATTGGGCCCGACCTGATAGCTGCCTTCATGGAGCGCCGAGTGCTCTCGTTCCAAGGCCGCCCTCATCTGATCTGCCAGATGAGCGGCCGCTTCGACCGAAGCCGACTGAGCACCAAGGAGATGCCTCACGACGAGGTATCTTACATGCTGAACTACATCGCCAACTGCAAGCTCACCGAGGAGTGGCGGTACGGCAAGGAGCCGTATTCTCGCGCCAACCCCCCACCTGTGGTAAGCCTTCCTTCTTTTCTTCTTCTCTTGTTACCGAGTTCTCTCTGGCCGGCCTCTGACCAGTCAGCCTGTTTTTTAGTTAGAACCCCCTCCTTCATCCGTCGGCCGGGACCGCGGGGGAGGAACGCGAGTTCGCTACCGACCGTGCGGCGGACGACCTTGACGACCCTGACCTGGGGGCGGCCGCCTTAGACGATGATGCTGTAGGGGGAGGCGGCGAGGCAGGCGGCTCCGGGTTCACCGCCGATTTTGACAACTGGCCTGATGATGACGAGGCCGAACCTATTCCACGCTGCCAGCCGGCATCCGACCATCAGGGCGCGGGCCCTTCTGGCGGGCCGGCTGCACGGGGCGGCACGCAGAAACGCCAGGCAGCGCCGACTCTCTTCGGCGGGCGTCTGAAGAAGCCCAAGGGTTCCGCGGCGGTGACCAAGCGGGACGAGGCGGCCGTGAAGGCGGTCCGCTTCCGCAAGGTGGTGAAGCAGCCGCAGGCAGTTTCGGCGTAAGTGTTAATTCTCGCACGCCTTTCTTTCTTCTCTTCAGTCGGCATTCTTCTAAGCCTTTTCTTGTCTTATCAACCAGGGCTCCGCTCTCTCTTGAGCGGACTACAGCCGCCTCCATAGTCGGAGGGGCGGGAGGATCTGCAAGTTCCCGCCACGTAGCCCCCCGTGCCGAGCTCGAGGCGGCGACAGAGCGGAACGTGCGGGAGGCACGGGAGGAGCGGGAGGCGGAGGAGCAGAGGGAAGCCGCAGACGAGGTGGCTCAGGAGACGACGGCGGAGTCGGCTGAGGCGCCGGCCGACGTGGCAGCCGAGGCTCAAGCGGAGGCCGCGGCTGCAGAGAGGGCGGCGGAGGCCCTGCGTAGCCAGCCTCCACAACTCGTCATCCTCCTCCACTCCGTGGCCCCCGAAATCCTAGTGTCCCCGTTAGAGGAAGCCGGCCGCGACCAGCCAGCGATGGAGAGGGAGGGGGGCGACATAGTCGTCCTGGAAGGAGAGGCGGCACCGCGACCGTCGGCCGGAACAGGCCAAGGTGGCCAGCCCAAGGCGCCGCCTGAGCAGCCGGCTGGAGGTGAGCCGACTGCGAGGGCGGTACTTGTGGTCCTGTCGCCGACTCGTCGGCATGCAGGGAGGGCGACTTCACAGCCGGACCCGCAGAGGGCCACAAGCTCCATCTCGTTGTCGCATGACCTGGAGACGGCCAGCGTCAGCTCGCCAGGGTGGATGCCGGGAGGTGGGACGGCCATGCTGAATGTGGCAGCGCAGGATGTCCGGAGCCGGCTTCAGTCTCAGGCCACCGCGCTGAAGCAGTACACCCAAGAGTTTCTTGCAACACGGTCGGCCATTCGGGCGAGTCTTCTTGCTCTTGATTTCTTCCGTGGGGGCGCGTCAGCGCACCCACTGGGTGTAGTCCCCGAGTTCCGAGTCGGCTGCTGAGCAGGCGGCTTGGAACTTCTCAGAAGACTTTAATGATTTCCTCTTGTTCACACCTTCGTCCTATACGCAGGATTATCACAACCTCCATGCTGCTACCTTCAACTCCCAGGCCCGGGAGATGAATCAGAAGACCGCCGATCTGACGGAGAGCCAGAGTGAGTGCTTTTGTTTTTTATCTCACGTGGGGGCGCGCCAGCGCACCCACTGGGTGTAGTCCCCGAGATTCGGGCCGACTCCTGAGCAGTCGGGTCAGATCTTTCTTGACGACTTGTTCCTAATTTCTTCTTTTCCATATCGGCAGGAGCCAATGCCGACTTGAGGGACCAGCTGGATGGGGCTCAGACCGCCCTTTGCGCCAAGGAAAATGAGTGCAACGCGTTAGTTCAGGAGCGTGATCGTCTGGCCAAGAAGCTGGCCGACCAGGAGGAGAACAATAAGGCGGCCTTGAAGGTGGCGCAGGACAGCGAGGCCACCCTCAAAGCCGAGTATGAGACCGAGGCGGCGAGCTGGACCGAGGCGAGGCAGGCACTGAGCGAAGGCTACATCCGGGTTAAAGATTCGATTGACGGTAGGCCGCCCTCTTCTTCGGTCCTTTGCTCATTCTTGTAATCTGGTTTATCTTCTGATTTGCTCTATTTCTTTCTTCTTTGTGAAGAATACTTCCCCGGTTACTCTGTCGCCGCCAACCAAGCCATCGAAGCTCACCATGAGGCCCGGCGGCAGGCTGGGGTTGAGATCGCACCAGACGCCAACCAGTCGCTTGAGGAGCAGCTTCTGGCGATCCAAGCCCGCCTCCAGCCAGCCTACCGCATGCTCCACCGTCTTCCGCATGCCGGAGCGCAGGTGCTGGCCGCCCTCTGGCCCGGCGAGGTGATTCCCCGCACCCCCAGCCGGACCGCCGACTGGCTGGAGGTAGCAGTCGACCGCCTCGAGGCCTGGAAGGCTTCAGCAGCTCGGTCCAGCGCTCGGCGGGCGCTAGAGTTCGTCCGGGCTTGGTATCCTGGGCTGAATTGGGACCAGCTGCGCACCTGGCGGAAGGAGGCTGACGAGGAGCTGGAGGCGGTGCGGCCGGCTATCATCCAACACGCCTCGGTGATTGTCGACTATACCGACACTAGCGCCTTCGCTCCTGAGGTAAACAAAGACGGCGTTGCTCAGCCCGAGGAATGGTTCAGGCTGAACCCGGCAGACGGTGAAGACTCGGCGGAGGATATCGACTCCTGCGACGAGGGCGAATAGGAGGAGGAGGAAGATGGCGAAGACATTGTGCCGGATGGTGAAGCAGCCAGCCAGCTTCAGCCTGATCGTGCCTCCAGCAACGAGGCGCGTGCGAACGCACCGCCTACAGTAGGTGATGATCAAGCTGAGACTCACCAGCCGGCCACTCCTCCAACTAACACTGCCGTCTCCATCGACCTGCCAGACGCCCTAGTTGCTCCCCTGGCCTGACTCGCCGTCTTTACTTTCCTACTCGTTACTCCTTGAACAACTTTTTATTAAATTTGCGCAGTTCCACCCACTGGGGGTGTATTCAAACTACGTCGAATGCCGACCTTTCGAAGGCCTTTTGTGTAAATATAATTATGCATGTGCTTGGCTTCCATTCCTACTTGCTTTTCATCTTTCGGCTATTTTCCTTTGCCGTCCTCCCTTGGTTGCTGCCTTCCCAGCCGGACAGCTGCTCTACAGTCTATGACCGGGTAAGGGATTGGCCGTCTGGGAGGACGAGTACTCGAGCTTTCTTAGATTGTAGCAGAGTAAGGAGGGAAGCCGGCCAGCCGGCTGCTCTGACAGTCGGTTGGCGGAGGGGGAAGCCGGCCTGGGTTATATAAGTTCGTTAATCCTTAGACGTTTTTTGTGTGGGCATCCTTTCCTGCCTTTGGCTCTTGCCAGCCGGACAGCCGATTCTTTGAGCTGTGACTGTCAGCAAGAGAGGGCTTGGGTGCCGGCACACTACTTGTTTGACTGTAGGTAGAACTTTGAATATAACTCAAGGCGGCAAGTCCCTGGGCTGACTGATCGAACCCGGTGCGGGACGAAAAAACGAATGTAGTAGCAGAACCATGGGTATGATACCCATCATTCATAGATAAAGGAGGGTAGTCCCCGAGTACTCGTCGGGGGGCTTGTTGTCTCGTACTTAGTAGAAAAGGTAGCATGGTACATACTACATTTTAACTGTAAAATCTTCGGAGAAGATTGGTGTTCCATGGTCGCTCCGACTCCTTGCCGGAATCATCTCTCTTGCGTGCCTTCGGCTTCTGCACGTCGATCAGGTAGTAGGAGTCGTTGCCTAGAGCCCGGCTGATGACGAAGGGGCCTTCCCAAGAGGCTGAGAGCTTGTGCTGGCCGGCTGTTCGCTGGATCAGCCGGAGCACACGATCACCCTCTTGGAAGGATCTTGGCTTGACCTTCCGGCTGTGGTAATGGCGTAGACCCTGCTGGTAGATGGCGGACCGGCTGAGGGCTAACAGCCGGTCCTCTTCCAGCAAGTTGACACCGTCTTCTCGTGCTTCCTTGGCCTCTGCCTCCGTGTACATGGTGACCCGAGGTGAGTCGAACTCGATGTCAGTTGGTATGACAGCCTCGGCACCATATAAAAGAAAGAAGGGGGTGAAGTCGGTTGACTTGTTCGGGGTAGTGCGCAGACTCCAGAGGACGGCCGGCAGCTCGTCAGCCAATAGTCGGCCGAACGCTCCAGCGGCATGACCAATCAAGGCTTGATGCCGGAGAGGATGAGGCCGTTTGCTCGCTTGACTTGGCCGTTTGACTGTGGGTGGGCAACGGATGCTATGTCCAGTCGGGTGCCCTGTGTCGCGCAGAAATGTGCCAGTGCTCCCTTGGCAAAATTCGTGCCATTGTCGGTGATGATGCTGTGTGGAACTCCATACCGGGTTGTAATATCTACGATGAATGTCACGGCAGTCGGCCCATTCAGTTTCTTGATCGGCTTTGCTTCAATGCACTTGGTAAATTTGTCCACAGCGACAAGCAGATGTGTCATGCCGCCGCGCACCGTCTTGAATGGGCCCACCATGTCCATTCTCCAGACAGCAAAAGGCCAGGTGAGGGGGATGGTCTTGAGTGCAGAAGCCGGCAGGTGCTGCTTGGAGCCGAAGATTTGGCACCCTTTGTAGTGTTTGACTAACTCCTTGGCGTCCTCCAAAGCAGTCGGCCAGAAGAATCCATGGCAGAAATCTTTGGCGACGAGTGACCTTGAGGCCGCATGGTGGCCGCATTCGCCCTGGTAGATGTCTTCGAGGATTGCTATGCCTTTCTCTGGCTCGACGCAGTGCTGGAAGACTCCAGTAACGCTGCGCCTAACTAGCTCTCAGTTCATTATTGTGTATGCTCCGGCTCGGTGTTGTACTTGTCTTGCCGAGATCTCGTCAGTCGGCAGTTCTCCGTTTATTAGGAAGTGGAGGATGGGTTGGGCCCATGGTGGAGCTATGACTTCTTCTATCGCCAAAACGGCTACTGCAACCAGGGCGGGTGGGCTGGGTTGTGAAGAGTTGGAGTCGGCTGCCGCCTGCGTTGTCGTTGCATTCCCCGGGCCGGCTGCAGTAGTCCCCGGGCCGGGTTTGACTATGGCAGTCCCTGAGCCGTCTGTCGAAGTCCCTGAGCCGCCTGCTTGGTTCCCGAAGTCGGATCCGACTGCATCGGGGTCAGGCGGCACGAAGATGGAACTAGATTCTGGAGATGGCTTGACAGACGGCTTGAGGAGGCGTTGGAGGGCGACGCCGGTTGGTATAGCTTGCCGGGTGGAGCCTATTCGTGCCAGGGCATCTGCTTGCTCGTTGTCGGCCCGTGGCACGTGGAGGAACTCGCACCCCTCGAAGTATCCGCTGATTTGATGGACGAGGAAACGGTAGCTTGCCATGTTTGCGTCCTTGGCGTCCCAGTCCCCGGATGATTGCTGGACCACCAAGTCCGAGTCGCCATAGCACAGGATCCAGCGGATGCCGAGTTCCTTGGCCAGCCGGAGCCCATGTATGAGTGCCTCGTACTTGGCTACATTGTTGGAGGCGGCAAAATGGATTTGCAATGCGTATCTGAGTTTGTCGTCTTGGGAGAGGTGAGGACGATGCCGACTCCCAAGCCTGTGCGCATCTTGGATCCATCGAAGTGCATCTGCCAATGAGTGGAGTCGGGGGCTGGTGGCAGGTACTGGGTCTCGGCCCAGTCGACGAGGAAGTCGGCCAATGCTTGGGACTTGATGGCGGTGCGGGGCCGGTAGTAGATTGTGTAAGGAGCCAGTGCAATAGCCCATTTTTTCACTCGGTCGGATGCATCCCGGCTGCCTATGATCTCGGCAAGCGGGGCAGTGCATACGACCGTGATGGGATGCTCTTGAAAGTAGGGCTTGAGTTTCTTGGAGGCGAAGTACACACAATAGCACATCTTCTGATAGTGTGGGTAGTTCTACTTCGAGGTGGATAGTACTTCGCTCAAATAATATACCGGCCTCTGGACTAGCTGAGCTCAGCCTTCTTCTGGACGCTAAACCACGATAACTGTGCTGACCACCCGGCTAGTGGCAGAAATGTAGAGGAACATGGGCTCTTTCTCAGTCGGTGCCGCCAATACAGGCGGCGTGGACAACATCTTCTTTAGCTCGTGGAAAGCTTGGTCCGCCTAGTCATTCCACTCGAAGTGAGTGGACTTCTTCATGAGTCGGTCGAGGGGGAGAGCCTTCTTTCCGAGCCGGCTGATGAAGCGGTTCAAGGATGCCAGGCATCTGGTGAACTTTTGGACGTCTCGCAGCTTGGTAGGAATCTTCATTCTCTCTATGGCCTTGATCTTCACTGGGTTGCATTCGATGCCGCGTTCGGAGACCAGGAAGCCTAGCAGTTGGCTGGCTGGTACCCCGAACACACATTTCTCAGGGTTGAGCTTGATGTGAAACCGGCGCAAATTTTCAAAGGTCTCCTTAAGGTCTTCCAGCAAGGTGCCGCATTTCTCCGTCTTCACCACAACATTGTCTACATAGACGTGGGCATTTCTGCCGAGTTGCTTGAGGAGACATTTCTGCATGCAATGCTGAAAAGTGGCACCAGCATTTCTCAAGCCGAATGTCATAGTCAGGTAGCAGAAAGCTCCGAATGGGGTGATGAAGGCGGTCTTCAGGCGGTCAGCTGGGTCCAATTTTATCTGGTGGTAGCCTGAGTAAGCATCCAAGAAACTCAACAGCTCGCATCCGGCTGTGGAGTCTATTACTTGATCAATCCTTGGCAGAGCAAAAGGATCTTTAGGGTAGGCTTTGTTGAGGCTGGTGTAGTCAATGCACATGCGCCACTACTTGTTCTTCTTTAACACCAGGACCGGGTTGGCAAGCCATTCTGGAAAGAACACCTCCATAATGAAGCCGGCTGCCAGAAGCCGGGCTATTTCTTCTCCGACTACTCTTCTCTTCTCTTCTGACAGGCGGCACAAGGGCTGCTTGACTGGCTTGGCGTCAGATCGAACGTGTAGCTTGTGCTCGGCGAAATCCGTCGGGACACCTGTCATGTCTTTGGGAGACCATGCGAAGATGTCCCGATTCTCACGGAGGAAATCAACGAGCTCGCCTTCCTATTTGCTGTCGAGGCCGGTGCGCACAACAACGTACCTCTCCGGGTGCTCCGGGTCCAGAGGTATCTTCTTTGTCTCTTTGGACGGCTAGAAAGTACCTTGAGCATCACATTCCTTGGGGTCAAGGGACAGGGCCGGCTGCTTGCCAGCCATGGCCACAACTCGATCCAGCATCTTCTTCTCTTCAGCAATCACAAGGGACTCGGCCAGCCGACTGCTAGCTGCTGCACACTCAGAGGATTTCTTGTAGTCTCCGGCTATGGTGATGATGCCCCTGGAACTCGGCATCTTCATCTTGAGGTAGGCGTAGTGAGGTACAGCCATAAACTTGGCCAGAGCAGGTCGGTCAAGTAATGTGTGCTACGGGCTCTCCAGATCCACTCAAACCATATTGCTTCTCGGCGGAAATGATCCTTGCCCCTAAAGAGGACATCCATCTTGATCTTGCCGATTGGTGAGTAGGATAGGCCGGGTACGATGCCATGGAACACAGTCCGACTTGGCATGAGCTGCTTCGGCTTGATGTTGAGCTTCTCCATGGTATCACGGTACAGTATGTTGATGCTGCTCCCGCCATCTATCAGTACACGGGAGAAATGGGTTGCTCGCCTTTCTGTCGTGAGGGTGGCATCCAAAACCAATGCATAGGAGCCAGGCGACGGCATCACCTCTGGGTGATCGGCCTGGCTCCAACTGATAGGCTTCTTTGACCAGTGCATAAACTCGGGGTTGTTGGAGGCGACCGCCTTGACTTCTTGTTGCTGTCGGCGCCGGCTGCGCCGGTCTTCGGTATGGCTTGTAAAGACGACGTAGGCGGCATGTTCATTGGGGAACTCGTCTTGAATAGCTCCGACCGCTGGCCGAGTGGCCGGCTGCTGAGGGGCTGGAGGCGGCTAGTCTACAGGCGGAGGCGGCAACAACCCTTCGCCCTTGGAGATTCGTGTGAGCCAATGGCACTTCCGAGTTGTGCGATTGGACGGCTTCACGCCGCTATGGAACTTGCAGGGGGCATCAAGGGTTTGCTCGTAGGAGAAAGCCGGCTGCCAAGCCGACCTGCCGCCCTTCTGCTTCTTGGGTGCCGGCCGCCCTTCAGGTTGTTCGTCTTCGATCGTGGCCACCTGCCGACTGGTGGAAGACGGCATAGGAGCCTTGCGCTTGTGGTCGTTCTGGTATGGGCGTCGGCTGGATTCTCCAGCCAGCGTCTTGGGAGCCGGAGCTAGGACCTTTTCGGAGGCGTCTACTCGGACTCGGTCTTCATTGAGGGGTCAGTCGTGGCGTACTTGTCTGCCACGATCAGCAGCTCGTCGAGGGTAGTTGGCTCGTCGCAGAGGAGTCGGTGCTTGAGGAGGGTGCCTTGTTTGCACCTGGTGGTGAAGTACTCTATGGCTTGAACCTCATGCACCCCCTCACAGGAGTTGCGGAGCTCGGCCCAACGCGTGAGGTAGTCGCACATCGATTCGTTGGTTTTTGAACACACAAGGAAAGCTGGCAAGGCTTTGGAGGCCGCGTGTATGTGCTGGTGAAGTTGTGGATGAAGACTTCCATGGAGTCTAGCCAGCTGTTGACGCTGTAAGGCTTGAGGCTGTTGAGCCAGGTGCGTGTTGTGCCTTGGAGCATGAGGGGGACATATTTCACGGCAACACGCCTGTTGCCGCTTGCTATGCGGACTGCGGTGGAGTAGTCGATCAACCGATCTTCTGGCTTCACGGAGCCATTGTACTTGGGCGTGTCTCTTGGGAGCGAGAACCCTTTGGGGAAGGGCTCGTCGCGGATGCGGGGGTCAAAGCAGGGTGGGCCCACATCGTCTTCCTCTTCCACTGCCAGGGATCGTGCTAGGCGGTCGATCTGGTGGCGGGCATCATTCTCGCCGACTCCTTCTCGGTGGCCCAGCCGGCCACTGAGAGTCGGATGCATGATAGGCGGCGCGGTGGGATATCTCTCCCCATGAGGCGGAGGAGGAGGCGGGTTGCCTCATCGTTCCACACCTCGACAGCGGCCTTCTGCGTCGCGCTCGATGGTGACTCGAGTCTAGCTGCGGCTAGCAGCCGGCTCCTTCTCTGGTCTCGCACAGGCGCCTCCTGCAGTCGGCGTCCGTGATGTCATGATGTGCTCTCGACGAGGGGGGCTACCAGCGCAGACGCCGGCTTCGTGCCGCTCTGCGGCCGCATCGATCAACTGCTGGATGCGTCTGGTCATGTAGGGGAGCTCGTCAGCCCCCACTCCGTTCAACTCGTCTACGATCGACTGAGCGGCACGCAAGTTCTCGAGAGGCGTGGCGTAGACTGGGCGATCTGCTCCCAGCATGCTGGCGATGGCCACGCCGCGCTTCTTGATGATGCCGGCTCAGCTTGGCCCTTCGAGAGGCGGCTTACCGAAGGCAGCGTGGTCGACTTCGCGCTGGTGAGCTTCAGTGAGGCGTCTCATGGAGGCTATCCTCTAGCCCTCCGCAAGGAGGGTGAGGCGGCGTGCCTCCAGCGTCTCGGCGTTGGCATCGGCCGGGATGGGGGCGGACAGATCGTGCAGCGTTGCTTGCAGGGCATCGTGGGCGTTTTTGTCAGAGGTGACGCCGTGGCTGATGACTAGTACCTCAGTGACGGTACTGCCGCCATTGTCGGCTCGCCGAAGAGGGTCGTCGAAGATGATCACGTTGGTGGGGAAGGCATCAAGTGACGCCGTGTTGGAGTCGACAAGCATCGGGTCGATGGAGCCGACCAACTCCAAGTCCGCGGTAGGCTTTCTGGAGACGTGGAGTTGGTTGAGGAGGCTGATGAGGCGACTCTCTGGGCAGCCTGTGCCCGCGTCGGATGCGGGATCCTCGGAGATGCGAGCCTCGCCAAGAAGATCGGCGAGGCAGCTTGCCGCACAGGCGTCATCGACGCTTTGCAGCGCGTCAGGGCAAGCGCCATCAGGCGTGCCAGGCTGGCTACACTCGCTGGGGAGGAAAAGGGTTCCCGTCCAGAGCAGGTCTCCGGACGACGGTGCACCTGGCCCCACGGTAGGTGCCAAATGTCGGGTGGTAGGTGCTACATATGCCAACGGGTGGCTTATCATTGTGGGAGCCAGTAAGACATCACCGGTGCCTGGAAACGGGATGAGGTGAAGACATGCACGCCGGCGGATCTTACCTAGGTTGGGGGCTCTTCGTGGAGATAATACCCCTACTCCTGCTCTGTGGGGTCTCCGCATGATGACTAGATCAACAAGAAGCTACAAGAGGCTCCTTGAGCTGTTCGGTGTGAGGAGGAAGAAGGGTGTGATAATACCCCTAGCTTTCTTCTCTCCTCAAGATGGGAATGGGCCGGGTCGGCCCGCTGGGTCGCTGATCCGACCCAAAAATTTAAGGCCGATGGGTCACATGGGTCGGCCCCAAATTTTTTTTGGGTCAGTAGAGCCGACACCAAGTGACCCATTGGGTCAGCGGGATCGGCCCCACCTCGTGGTCTCTATTCTCACGACAGTTATGTCCCAATCGTCGCCCTCGCCGATCTCTGCCATGCCGGTGGTGCTGCCTCCTGCTCATCTTTCCAGTCACGTCGAGCTCATTATCCGGCTCACCGTCAGCCTGTCCTCCCTGCGCCGTCCAGTTATCTAGTGTAAATTTGAGACTAGTAGGTAGAGCGTCAGTCTGATGTCAACTAGTAGTGCTAGCAGCATCCGATGGCTAGATACAATTCACCCGCATGGATGCATCTCTGTACAATGCCTGGAAAGAAACAGATGAGCTTACAATGGTCTAGGTAATGTATGCATGTACAATGAACAGATGCAGCAGCTAGACCACTTGAATCTCCATATAAATTTTTTCTTCTATTCCTAGATTACTACTCTATTAGGATTTTAGCTATCGGCACATCACAAAAAGAAAACACACGTCACTAATAATTTTATTTTTTTGAGAAAAAACGCACGTCACTAATAATTGGGTCGTCCCGAAATACCCATCGGGCCAACAAGGCCACTACTATTCACGATATGGGTCGGCCCGTGGCCTCTTATGTGGGCCCTGAGGCCACCAGGGCCGGGTCCAAGGCCAGGGCCGGGCCGACCCATTCCCATCTTGATTCTCTCCCTATGGTAGTGTCTAAGGCTATCTGAGATCCACCCTTTGCATGGGTGCCCCGGGGGGTTTATATAGGCCTACCCCAGGGGTACATCGGTAATCCGGCTGGGCGTGGGCCCTAGCCATCAGTGTCTAAGGCCACCGGCTTCTCCGTCGGCCGCTGGGGCCCGCCGACTGGTGGGTCCCGCCGGCTGCTGGCTCATTGGTCGACTGGCCGGCCCCACCGCTTGGGGGGTCTTGTCGGGGGCTGGTTACCGTTGCCTTGCCTCTAATGACGAGGGCTTTGTCGAGGTAAGCATGGCTACAGTGCCGCCGCCTTGCGGGCTCCCACTGTAGCCTTACCTCATCTTGTCTTCTTAATGGTGCACGCGCCCCGAGGAGGGGGGCAAGCCGGACATAGGAAGCCGGCCATGCCCCAGGCCGGCTGGGGAGGCCGGGCCGCCTTCGAGCATCTCTCTGACCGAATGGGCCCGCCGCCTGCGGGCCGTACTGGCAGCCCGTCGTGGAGGGCGTCATGATTAGCATGGCAAAAGTGCCACGCCGGACGGGTGATGGCTGCCCCGTACGGCGTACTGTAGCCATGCGTGCTCCGGGATTTAGGGATGGCAGGCTCCACTGTTGCCACGCCCTGTCCCATCATCGTTATGGGGGTTCAGACTTTTTAGGGCACGGCCCTGGCCGCTTGCCAGGGGCCGGCCTGTTGGAGTCGGTCTTCTTGGGCCGGCTTCTTGGAGTCGGCCTTTCCGTGGCCGGCTTCTTGGAGTCGGACCTATCATGGCGTGCTGCAAGAGAGTTTAGGTCCGGGCCGCCTTCCGGTAGTCGGCTGGTGAAGCAGCCGGTCGGAGGAAGGCGGCCCCGCGTCTTGGGTGCTCCGAGGCTTGATCAGCCTGTAGTTTTTTCATAGGGCCAAAGGTAGCCAGCTAGGCTACCTGTGGGCATTTACTCCGAAAATAGCAGAGGTATTAGCACAGGTTACCTCACCCTGAGTTTCCAAATGGGTCCTTCTCTATAGAGAAAAATGGGAAAATTTGCTGTGTTATAACCATCATGGAGGTAGGATGTATGGGACAAAGCAAAGTAATTGCCATGAATAAGATTACTTACACATAACTCCTGGACAAACACCTGCAACTTGCATTTTCCTTCATCTTTAGTATAATATTTCCAAGTTGGGAAGATACGCACATACGATTTAACAACATCAAATGCGATAGATGCTAAACTACGACTAGCTGGTTGTGCTTCCTCCACAGGAATAGGCGTACTAACTGGTGGAGTTGGGGTTCGCCGTGATAGTACTGGCCCTTTGGGCACTCGAGCTTCCTTACTAACTACTCTTGTTTGGGAGGTCTATGGTGGAGATGGTGTTGTGTCAACAGGAATTGGGTTGAGTTAGACTAGGTGAAGCTGGTTCTCTGTCCATTGCAGTAGGGGTACAATCTGCGAGAGTTTGGGTTATGTGTGGTAGGTCCGGTTCTTGTGCATGTACAACCGGGGTGCTATCTCCACCAAGAGGTAGCACTGTTTTATTTGAAGACCGTATTTTAAGTCCGCTAGATATTGGCATCACCCGCTCCAATTCAAATGGCTGATAAACAGGAAACATAGTTGAATGTACATACATTGTATGAGAGACAGATGCAATAGATAGTGTGGAAAAAAGAGGGCATGAAATAGTTGACATGTATATTGTTTAACTAAAATGGATAGCATGACATAATTTCACATATATGATGTCTATCTAAACTAGATAGCATAACATAACATAATTCAAAGATATGATGAATAGCTAAACAGGATCGCATGACATAATTCACCTACATGTTATCTAAGTAATCAGGATCGCATCATTTAATTCACATATGTGATTTATATGCTAAACAGAAGGCATTCGATATGATGTCTGAACTAAGAACATGGTGTTGAATATTATGTATATGATGTCTAAACTATGCAATGCAAGACACCGTATGCATGATATGAGCAGTATAACCGTGCCAAGTTAGAGCATACACCTCAGTGGGGGAATAGGACTAGTCATCTGTCTCTGAATCCATCTCTGAGGAGCTATCAGAACCCAACAAGAGATCTGCTTCGACAGGTAGCACTGTCTGCTCTCAAGGCCTTGTTTTCACTCTAGATTTTTCCATCTCCCACCCAAATGGTTAATTCACTGGAAGGGTAGTTTAATGTACAAACATTGTCGACAAATGGAAATGTAATGAAGAAAAGGATGGGCAAGATATCATTCAAATATATGATGCCTGGTTAAACATGATGGCATTGCACATTTCACATATATTAGGGCCGGCTATAAGACATGAGACTGCATAATTCCCATATATGATATAGAAACTAAACAGGTGGCATTACAGAACATGTCTAAACTAAGTAGATGACATATATGATGTCAAAAGTAGGCACTGTAAGGCAACATATGCATGATATGACTAACATCATCATGCCAAGGTAGAGCAAACACCTTGGGGGGGGGGGTAAATAGGACTGGTCAGAGGCGTCTGAATCCGCCTTAGAACAGATATCTTCCTCTGGATTACAATCTGGAGAGGCGTGGGGAGGGTTTGCCATTGAACCCACCATGGAGTGATGTCTGCATGACATTGTATTGCCGCACAAAACTCTTCTCTTTTTATCTACATGTTCAGCATGACTGTGTACAATATCTGACATGAATACGAAAAAATAATGGTGAGATTATGTAAGGAGAGCATGCAGAAATTTAGAGTGATGGTAACAACCAGTGGATGGATCCAAAAGTAATGATAGCAGGCTGATGATTGCTTTAAATTAATAAAAAGACAGATGATGATTGCTTTACTATTTGTTTCCCACCCGAGATGAACAAACATAGGCATACCCTAGGTGAACCAGATATTAGACAGACATACTATTCATTGCTGCCTCAATATGTGCCCCACAACTAATTTAGAACTCAAGTTTGAACATTAATTTGGACCTGACTTGGGAGTCCAAGAGCTGAATAGGACGATAAAGTAGCAGGTAAGTTTAAGCAATGCATAACATAAGCAGAAACAAAAGAGTGCAACCTCTCTTGTGGACCTGTGTACTCCTCAGGTTCATCTGCTGAGTCGATGATGGTGATGCCGTTGCGGTGGGTGCCGGCGGCAGGGAAGGAGATCTGAGGCGGCGAAAGACGGTCAAGAGTCGTGATTTCTGGTTTGGTGGATGCTTCTGTCGATGGAGCAGCTCAGGTGAGGTGGACGACGTCGCGGCAGGAGTAGGACAAACAACACAAAGTTCCCTTCGACACGTACTTGTAACTGAAGTAATTCTGTAAGGGCTCATTTGGCTTGCATGATTCTTAAAATGCAGGGATAGGAAAAACACCAGAATAGGATAGGAAAATGCACATGGTAAACAGAGCATTTGTAAACACATGATTTCTGTCAACTTGGGTGTTTGGTTTACAGGAATTGGAAGAGTAGAGGAATGCAAAGAAACGTGGCCAAAATAAAGTGAAACCATATGAAAGCGTGTACAATTAGAATGTTATTCTGGCACTAAAGCACTTGGTCTTGTTTTCATGCATAGGATTTTGAAAAGTAGGTCCAGATGGATGTTTTGCTTCATTCCTTTCAACAAAATGCATGAATAATTGAATAGTAGAGTGCCACTGGAAAATTCCCTATTGCTATGTTTTTCCGTTGAACCAAAATAGCCCTAATGGATCGACATGAATGTATAGTAATAAGTGATGCAACAAGTGTACAACCTCTTTGCCGTAGCCGTGTCGACCTCAGCATCATTGGTTTGGTCGCTGAAGCAGTTGAGGCAGAGGTGGCTGTTGGAGGTATGGAGGAAGATCTGAGGAATCTGTAGACGGCGTCCAGGGCACTGCTCTGTTGTGATGGATCGTTCTGTCGTTGGAGCAGCTCCGGTGAGCCGTAAGACGTCAAGGCTGAAGCAGCACAAGATAGACATCGTCAATCTCAAGTGAGATTCTAATAGCATCTCCAATAGAGGATGTAAAATGGATGTAAAACTAACATCACCAAAAACCACCTAACTACAACAGATGAGGTAAAAACTGTTGACTCTGAACTTAATTGTCGAAACTAAAATTTACTGTGGAATCTGAATGCTACTGTCGAAACGGAACGCAATGGTAGCAGAGAGGCACTTGACATGTAGTTTAGGGAGGGCCTGCAGTTCATCTTCAACCTGCACCCCCTGAGCCGCCAGCCACCACCGGCCCCAGCACCACCTCGCCGCCCCGAAACAACTTGCCACCGCCGCCCCGGCTAGCCCTCTAGGCCCCCACCCCCACCCTAAACCCTAAGATAGATAATGGGGTACCTCTCCGGCGAGCCCCCGTCCCCGCTGCAGGTGGTTCTTCCTTAACTCCGGCGAGCCCCCCCAACCCCTAAAAATCGACTGACCCAAAAGTCGATTAAGTTGAATTAAGTGTGGCTTAATCGGAGCAGAGCAGCAGCACGAGCGAGGGGGAGAGCAGCAGCAGCAGCTGGGCGAGCGAGAGCCGAAGCAGCGGCAGCACAAGCGAACAAGCGAGAGCCGGAGCAGCAGCAACATATCTGGCTGGTATGGATGCCGCAAAAGGGGCCTCGCACTGGGGGAGAGCCGCTGTGGAGATGTCGCCCGCGGCGCCGGCTTCAAGGTAGCCGCTCCATGGGGGTGCGGGATGGAGCACCGACGGCACCGGGAGGTCGAGTTAAGGATAAGGTGCGATGCAATGAGTGTACAACCTCTTTGGTGTCGCCGAGTAGGCCTCAGCTTCGTCCGAGGAGTCGGTGAGGATGCTGCGGTTCTGATGGAGCAGGTTAAGGTGGCGCTGTGGGGATGGAGAAGCCACGTTAGACGAGGCAATCGTCGGAGCAGCTCCTTGGAGGTGGAGGACGGGGCGGCTGAACCGGCGGGATGGTGAGATGGACGACGGTTCCTGATCCGGGGAGGTGGATGAGGGACGTCGAGCTGTTGCGGTGGACGACGTCGTCGGGGAAGAGGCTCCGGCTGGGCAGCGGCGACGTGGCGGATGGAGGAGGGTGGGGTTTCACGGCTGGAGCGGAGAGGTTATGGCGGCCTGGGATTTCAAATGGCAAAAAGGGGGCGATGGGAGGGGGTGAAGCATGACTTAGGGACGCGCTTGTCCAAAATGTAGGGTGTGTTACAAAAGTACCCCCCATCGATTTGAACTAGCGGCCCTTTCGGCTCAGGGTTAGAAGGGGGATTTCACGTGTCGGGATTTGGCAGCTGGAGGGAGTTTTCGTGCGCGTTGTAATTTTGGGATAGCAAGGCGCGGGTTGTGAAGGCGCCAGTTTTGAGAGCACGATATCTGAATTTTCAGGATATAACAAGACGCGGGTTGAATTTTAGGGACAAGCCTAACGTGTAGTAATATTTTACTTGTACGTACCAAATCAATTCGCACTTCTCTCAACCAAAAAGAAAATGAAAAAATAAAACTATTCACACCACACAAAGAGAGAGTCTTGCCCCGTTTTACTATACAAATGATATTCAAAGCTACTCCCTCCTTCCATCTATATAGGGCCTAATGCATTTTTCGATGCTAACTTTGACCAAATATTAGAGCAATAATATATGACATGCAACTTACACAAAGCACACCGTTAAATTCGTCTGTGAAAGGTTCTTTCAATGATATAATTTTCACATTATGCATGTCTTGTACTATTAATCTTGTCAATAGTCAAAGGCGGTCTTCAAAATCTCATTACGCCCTATATAGATGGAAGGAGGGAGTATGAATCCATGTTATGTCCGATTAAATTTTTTCGCTTGCTGTATAATGCATGTAACCTACTCATACCAACATTTTAGTGCATTCCAAATGTCTATACTACCGCTGCAATTCGAACTAAATTTGAATTTGTTTCTCTATTTCAATAAGAATCTACAATCATGATTGTTGCCAACTTCAACCATCATTCGTGTATTACCTTAATAACACACCACATGATTACTATAGAGATAGATATGAACTATGTGTACTACATGAACTCGAATTCTATTTTTTGAATACACTTGATGTTGATTCCAAATAATAGTACATTTGATGTACTAACTATATATTCATAATCTAAACCATGTTCCATATGTACACCATGTTTATCACACAAAGTATAGTGCCCTGCCCCCTACATTATGACAAGTATTTAGACCTGAGTTGAAAAAGCCACACATTAGCCCAAAATATAATCAATGTTCTACATTACGATATCTTCTTCAAGTATCCGTATCCACTTTTTTTATAATGAATTATGATATTTGTTCGTCTTTTACACCTTCACGATCATCCTCTATTTGTAGCTAGCTAGCGCTAACTTTCTATCGTGCATGCACACGCCCGCCCCCCTCACACACCCTTAGCGCCCCCTCCATCGCGCATGTTCATTATTTATCTTTAGGTCATCCACCAGCGGTGTGTGTAGGCCCCCGACTCCTTCTTTCTGGCACACACCGGTCGATATACCTCTCTAGCCAAGTGTGCCTACAACAAACACATATATACTTCCCCTCTTCTCTTCTCACCGTCCATGCCCCCATATGTCCAATACGATTCCACGCAGGTGCACACTCCCGCCCCTCTTTTCATTTATCACATGCTCGCACAATCCTCCCCCCTTGACATGGTAGGCCTCTCGCACCACCTCCTAGCCACACCCTCTCCCCCTGTCTGCCTCTCCGGACCTTATTTGCTTCTAACACATGCAGGCGTGTATATGAACCGATCTCCCTACATATAGCCAGGTCGACTATAATTCGTTTTCACCAAGCACCGATACACTTACCTCACTAGTTATGTCTCTCCTTTTCTCGGACACACGACGGTTGATCTTCCTATGTAGTTACACATGCTTACCACAACCATATCTTCTCCCCTCATCATCCTTGAATACCTCCTGATCCGTCTCTCACACGCACGTGCATAGACAGACACACATCCCCCGCCCTCTCTTATTGATATTGCACTCATACCCTCCGTTTGTCTAGCAGGACTCTCCCACCTTTTGTAATACGCCACTCCACCACCAACCCTCCGACGCTCTACTTTGTATTTTTCCCAACCTTATTCCTCTGCTACACATATCCATGGATGTCGATTTATCTCCCTCAATACATATCCAGGTCTCTCTCCTTCCCCACACATATACCAGTCGATCAGTCTCTACCCTCCTCCCCCCCCCACACACCGATAGTCGAACGTTGTAGGTAGGTATCCATGCCACGGAGAAGAACTGCACCTCTGCCCTCTCAAATTCCAGTAGGCCAGCCACCCTGTATCTTTGACATGGGCAAATACAAATTCAATGACACTCTTTATCGATCATGCAGCCACACACTTCATCCCTGTTTTCAATTCTATCGATAGCTCACATCCGTGACTCTGTTTCACACACATTGCATATGTTACGGTTTTCTGATTGAGATATCATCAACACATTACATCTGTTTTGCACAAACCATCTCTCTCACACCCACCCACGTACGTACCTGCACCTAAAGAAGAAGTGCACGCAGGACGCACGTACTCACGTCTCGTTCCCGGCCACACCCGCGCGGGTACATGGTGGAGTTCATTTCTGTACGAAAAGGCAGCCCACGTGATAATTTGACGCATGTAGTGGTTGTTTACTCGAAGGAGGGTCGGGTACCATGCCTAGAATATAAAACCATTGCCGTGGGGAAAATGGAAAAATGGGTTTGTCTCTCGTCACACCATCTCACACAAGGCCGCCATGGCCACACACACTCTCTCTCTCTCTCTCAGCATTCATCAGTGATCCGGCTGCATCCCATCCGCCGGCAGAAAGGGAGGATGTGCATCGTCTCTTTGTTCGACAGCGTTGAGGCAGCTCGTCCCGATCTGCGGTACCCACCGTTCTCTCTGACCAAGCTCCGATGTGGTAGGGCCTTCGCCACTTGCTCGCTGCCGCAGTATGGGCAGATCCCGGCCGCCGGTGCCCTCCTAGTAACATCCCGACGACCCTCAAGTACAGCTTCCTCCGGCCTTGCTCCACTGCCCATCTTCCCACGTTGCTGCATGTGGATCTTTTTAGTTGTTTGCTTAAAACGTATCTCGGCCGGCGTACTTTCCATCTTGCAATCTCGTCCTCAAACCATTTTTGATAAACCACCATGTGCTATCTTTCCCATTTTACATGGAACATGCTTCTTTTTTGTCGGCGTATGTGTCTTCAACTCGTGTTATTGGGCAATAATTGTTTCCTTTCGACCTCCTTTTGCAAACAGGGCTATCCATTTTCACCTCGTTGCTATTGCAACCTTTTGGTGAACTGCACAAATCACTTTTCTGAAGAGTGTTTTATGCAGTTCTGCCAAAATGTCACACGGGCAACGTTTTTACATTTCTATGGGACTACGGAAAGGGAGATTGGTTTTGCTATCCTCCTCATCCAACTCCGTGCCTAATCTTCTCCAACAAGAAGTTAGTCCTAAAGAGAGATCATAGAGGTGATCGGCTTCTATTTATGTGTCTTATGTTTCATCATCTAGTTCCACTATTATTGTAATCACACTGACTGGATATCTTTGCAAACAGGGATGGTCCGCTCGATTTTAGTGGAGCTGCACAAAATGATCGGATTGTGGTGTCCTTCATACACCTCTTTTTTGGCTACAGAGCTGGGTGAAACTAGTTGCCAAGCAATGAACACTTTGCCAAGGAAATGGATCCATGCCTACGAACAACATCGATCAATTAATTTTTTTCTTTATTTGTACACCTTCTCACAACTTTGTCTTCAGTTGTGATGTGAATATTGGCGCTGATGTGCGAACCATTGAGATGCATTAGCCATGGTAGTTTCATTTGTATTTGATGGAATGTTGTAATGAGTTAATCTCGAGGCAAGACACATGAATCCTAAGTTGAGACCTTTTCTTTCCTGCGGGAACTAAAGTTGAAACCTTCATAGCATCACAGTACAATTTCATCAAAATTATGCGTACATATAAACAAATCCTGAAGGATTGATAGCAATGCCAGAAACAATTCAACTCCGTTTCGCCGACATGTTGGACATCCTTCATTCGGCTCCACCTGCCATGCAGCAATATTGAGTGCACGACAAACTTCAGGGAAAGATTCACCCCGGTCATTGCGCTGCAGTAGTAATGACTAGTGAGCAGTCAAATCACAGAGCCCCACCTTCGCCACAGTAAGTTGCTTGGATGAAGCAACCATCATTTCTCCGTTCCTTGAATCCGCTGGTACTCCCATATTCCCACAGTAATAAGTTGCTCGGGCGAATCAACCATCACTATATCCGCTCACGTGTGATGACCACAGGAGCTATCCATTCAGATTGCATGTTAAAAAAAATAAAGGTCGATAACTAATGTGGAAAACTTTCAAAAAAAAAACTAATGCGGCACCTCGGGCCAATGCTGCCAGATTGCATTTTGCACGAGAAATTACACACCATGTTTCATTGACATGTGGTCCTGTTCCAATATATCAGTGAGACGACGGCGAGTAGTAGGAGTATTTCCAAACGGACGTGTAGGCCGGGGCTCCTCTTCATGAACCGTGGCAAACTGGCAACCGTCCATCGACTCTTCGCCTTTCCCTCTCGATTTGGAACTGCTGTCGCATGCTCTTCCTCTCCCTCCTACATTTTCCTTCAGCCCTTCACCCTTTCTTCTGCCATTGTTTGATCATCTTCTCCATGGAGGGAACAGGCCGGAAACAACCCCGTTGTTCTTGCCCCGATCTGAAAGATGACGTGGTGGAGGAACTCATTGATCGGTGCGACATTATCACCTTGGCTAGCATGGCAGGTTCATTCAAGCCCATTCTCGACTCAACTAATAACATCATTACAAGGAACCCAAGAGTCAAGGAGAGGTTTGATCTCCCCTATCTTCTTCGCTGTGACCCTGATGACTGGCGCCGACACGACGGAGGCCTCGCCCTGTGCAAGTTGATGCCGCTTGATATTGATACGTATGATGGTAAGATGCCATCGCTTGAGGGCAAGGCTTGGGCAGGCGCAAATGGAGAATGGGTTGTTTACATTGGGTCCAACTGCAAGTGGGAACTTATGAATGTGTACACTCGTGACCAGGTTCCACTTCCAAAAATCTCAGCAGACTGCCCAGAGGTTGAGCACACCGGTATTGTATGCACGTTCAAATACGATCATGGTGACTGTCTTCTACGGAAGATAGCAATTTGTCGAGTTCCCAACCGCTCTTGGAATTACAACAACTATGAAGTTGTTGCTATCTTTGACAAGCTTGTTGCCGTCCTTGGTGGTTTGACTCGATGGATATTGCTCAAAAATCAGTTTCTATACACGGATGTGTACTATGATGCAATTCAATACGAGGGTCTTGTGTTTGCTTCCACCGCTCATGGCACTATTTTTTCATGGGATCCTCGTAGTTTCGGTATGTTTATCTTCCACCGTAATTATAATTGTTTCATCCACGTGCATGCGGGTTAGCAAGTTTCCCTTTACTAATTAACCTTCTTCTTGTGTTTCCAACGTCCTATGAACATTCCACCACCTATACTTGAAAATTTTCATAACCCAGGGGGAGATGGCGATGGTGATGATCACAAGCATGAGGACGAGCAGAACATATATACTTAGTGGCGCCTGGCAACTAATTTTTATGGATCACCTCTTCTTGTGTGTATACAACCCACTGATGATGTTACTACTGAGGGAGCACGTGCTGTCTCCCATGGTCGCACTCTCCAGACCTATTCCAACACTAGTTGCATGGTATTTGGGATGGATACTAGTGTGCTAGCGCCAACACCTTCTCCCTGGTACAGAATTGATAGTCTTGGAGAAAACTCGCTCTTCCTTGGACAAAACTATCCGATGATGGTGAAAGGCGATCCAACTGCTGTTGACACAACATTACTACCATTTATGAAATGCAACTGTGTCTATACCTAGGACATTAGGGTGGTTCCCCACCCTGGTACTGATATAGTAGGCCGCTTCAGCCTGGATGATCAATCCTGCATTGGTCTCGAGATCGACAATAGATGGCCCGTCCCAGAGAATCACTTGTGGTTCAAAGCAAACGTTTCCAACGCCGAGGAATGGTTGAGTTGAAGTTCATTTCATTGCTTGTTATTTGTTGTGTGGTGAAAACTTTAGTATTTATAATGTGTCCTCGTTGTCGATGTGGGTTGATGACCTGTTGTACGTAATAAAATGATATGCCTGTGATAAACTTACTAAATGTATGAATGGCTTTCGAGTTGCTTCTGTGAGTGAGTGGTGCGATGAGGCAAAGAAATATTTTCCGAATACACAATTGTACGTGCATTGCAACAGGTTATCAGATGAGGCCAATCAACAATAGTAGTACACACTATTTGTACTAGCTTCACATGCTTCGCGCGTCGTGTGGGTGTTTTTACTGTAGCCATATTGTACGTAACCAGCACCGCGTATCCTCGATACTAGTACTATATAGTAAGTAGTAGGAGTAGTAGGGTGGCATGGGCCAGAACAAGCCTTCACGTCCAAGAGTACGACACACGCCACCAGCACGACTTCCATCTGACACCATATTTCTTGGAGTCGTGCTAGAGCAATCACTTCAACCTCATCGTTTCTCTAACTCAGCCATTGCGCGGCGGGCGAGGTGGGGGATTGCCGATAGTTGGTTTCCTCAATTGCGGTCCCACTTGTAAGGACAACTCCAACACTCTATCAATATATGAATGTACTCTTCTTCCCAATACAAAAACTTGCATCCATTCTACTCCCTCCGTTGCACAATACATGCCTTCTATTTGTCAAAATATATATGTATCTAGACATGTTTTAGTATATAGGTACATCCATTTTTGGACAAATGGAAGTCAAGTATTTTGGAACGGAGGGAGTACACAATAAATTTTTTAAGTTAGCACAACTAGTCTAATCCGAGAGCACAACCGGAGATTTGGTCGGGTTCTTCCTCCATTTGCCGACACGTGGGACATCCAGCATCCAGGTCGTGTCATGAAAGAAAATAGAGTGGTAGTTGAAGCCACGAGATGTGCATCTTGGGTTAAACTGTAAATAGAATCTTACTACTCTTGAGTAACTCCAAAAGCAGCCACCGAAGATCTTTATTGGATTTGTTTTTCATCACCAACACGTCGAGGTGAAAGATGTGCAGTTTCAGTGGGTCCTCTTGCGTTTTCACTGACATGTGGGACCGCATGTGAGCAAATAGACGATGGGCTCCGTGCGTCCGCTGGCTGGTTGAGAAGAGATATAGAGGAGGGCTGAGCACGGACCGCGGGAAATTTGTTCTACGTAACCAGCACCTTGATATTCGCGTGTGGTTGTTTCTAGAATAAAAAAATGGAGGTACCCCTACTTATGTTACTCCCACTATGCCTAGCCTAAGGTTAGTAGGTGACGTTGCGCTTGGCTCTTCGCCTCTTCCATAAGTCGATGGTTCTACAGTAGTGCTTCTGGCAATCTGACACCAAATGAACTGCTGCACGTCCACCGCTTGTAAGCAAGAGTTTCTCCTCGTGTTGCGAGCCACCACGCACGCATTGGCGAGGGAGAAGGCGTAATCAAGCTTCTCGTCGTTCTGCGAGTTGACGGGACACATCAAAGTTATTTACTAGTAGTACGTACTCTCTCCAAAAAAGGGCTGACCATGTCATTGCTACCATCCCGTGCTCCGTCGTTGAGTATGTGCACTATTCATGTGCCATCGAGGAGAAACAATATTGCGTAGGTGCCATCGAAGAGCACGACTCACTTACGAAAAAGGGTTTCCCCCCGCTTCCCCCCCTGCACGACTCACTTACGCACTGCTTATCTGATTATCTCCATTTTCTTGCATGACACGTGCACCTTGATGCTAGATGTCTCGCGTGTTGGGAAAAGGATGAACAAAGCTCACATAAAAGAAAAGAGTTGAAGAGCATAGATTCTCGACGACCGAGGAGGAGCAAGGAACCTCGCGGTGGAGCGTCTACATGGAACCTTGCGCGTTTCCCCTATTTTTTGCCGCCTGCCCACCTATAAACAAATAAAAGAACATGAACTTTTTGCTAACCACTAGAAACGGTACATCAGGATGCTAAGTTGAAGTTGTTTTATACTCCCACTGTTCCCAAATATAAGTCTTTTTAGATATTTCAATAAGGGACTACATACAAAACAAAATGAGTGAATCTACACTCTAAAATATGTCTACATACATCTGTATGTTGTAGTCTATTTGAAATGGCTAGAAAGACTTATATTTAGGAACGGAGGGAGTAGTTTATATTGAATTATTGATAACCACGCAACAAGCCACGCATGTACAGGACGCATGCAGCCACGCATGTACACAAGCCAACGCACTAACTCCATCCGATCCAACTCATGCACATACATGCACAGCATGAAGCACACAACGCACGTACACAAGACGTGCATGCACACACGCTCGGCCACAGAATGCACGTGAATAACACATGCATGCACACACACTCGACTGCATGGAGGCGTGCGCCATCCGCGGCGACGTCCGGTTCGTCGTGCTAGGGCGAAGCTCACACGCAACGGTGCATACGCATCTCTTGCAGCACCTCTTTGCTGTCGTTGCTCAACTACTAGTCGGAGACGAAGACGACCGCAGCCTCGGCCTTAGAGCCAGCACCGATGGAAAAACACGCACGCTACACGCACACGAGCACATACGGAGTGCCCACGACGTGGTGGTGGTGCGTTCCCAGTCGCCTCTACTCCTTCTACGCACGTTGTCTATCAAGGCGGCTGCATGCTAATGATGATGTGGGTGAGATCTTCTAGGACTCAGATGATGACGAGGAAAATTATGAGACACAAGGTGATGTACACCGTCAAGGTCCACGGTCAAGGGGGTGCTAGTAAGTGCTTAGATGCGCTTAGAGCAAGTACAATAGAGCTGAATCAGTGGGCTATAAGGAATAAACTAGTATATTTCTACTTAGTTGGAGGAAAGAGAAGAGGAGAGAGAAGGTAAGCGGGCTCTTCGTGAAGAGCCAGCTCTAGCACGTGCTCCTAGGCACTTTGTGAGAATGAAAGGTGGGCCACAGAATAAAAAAGTAGTAGTACACTCTTTTGATCTACTATTGTACATGTTGACTATAAGATGGGCTGTAGATGACATGGCACTGGCTTATAGCCAACAGCTAGCTATACTATTAATGCTCTTTAGATGAGGTTCTAAGTGCATTAAATGGCTTAGTAACTCAAGTCTTCAATGCATAGGTGCTTAGTTTATTGGTGCCACATCATATTTTATGCCTACGTGATAGGCTTAGCAGCTATACATGGTGGAGCACTGGGAGAGGCCCAGGCTGGTCATAGTGGGGAGTAACTTGTACTATAACATATTACTATGTTACTCTAAACATCTCTATAAATCGAAAAGGAGGGAGTAGTAACATAGACTAGTGTCATATGCAGAGTATGGGAGCACATGATATTTCCCCATCCGGACCGATCCCAAGTTGGCTTCTCACCTTCTTGGACCAACAAAAACCCCTCCCCCCTCCCGCGCGCGCTTCCGCCCGGTGCCAGCTCAGCCCGCTGCTCCACATTGATGGCAAGTCAGGGCGATGCAACCTCTTACTGCTTCTGCCGTTGAAGCGGCGTGCCGACCAAGGGCACCGCCCGCTGCACGCCCGGCATTTCAGACTACATAGTGGATAGTAACTTTAGAGCAAGTACTACAATTAGATGACATAAGTAGGCTATAAGGATTTAAATATAGTATTTGTGCTTAGTTGAAGGAGAGAGAAGATGAGAGAGAAGAGAAGCCGATTGTAAACGAGTAGCCGGTTGTACTCCAACATACCTTGTGAGACAAAAGGTGGGGCCATTATTAATGATATTGTATTTATACTAAAGGGACTACCGGACGCCTTAATTACTCCGTTTTTTTTGAGACAAACCTTGGTGGGGCTATTGTTGACTTTCTTTTGAGCTATTATTGACTTGGACGTGGGGTTTGGGGGCCAAAGGCCTACTATTATACTCGCACGACCGACCTGACATGCTCTACCCTAGCCGTCGCTGTATCATATGGTTTCACACCATTCCAGATCTTAGCGCCGCCATGCAATTCTTCTCCAGCCCTCCTTCCGGCGTGCACCACGAGAAGGGACAACAGTCCTCCGAACCCCGCCTTTCGTGATCGTGTACGAGAGAGGGGAGATCAGGTTTTTGGGGAGCACACTCCTGTGACTGCTGCCAGCGACGACTTCCTCAATGACAGCCTTCTTCCCCGACCTCGGTAACCTCTTCATCAATGACATGAGTGACAACATCAACCACATCGGTTCTGCTCCCGCTGTATAGTATGTGATTCTGTCCTCCTGGTTTAGTCCGCATCATTAGTTTGATGTTTGCAATTGTCGTCATGATCTATTTATTGTTGTTTCAGATTAAATCTCATACTAAATTGCTCATATATTCAACAATCCAATCCAAAAATCTGATTACAGGCAATTTACTCCGAGTGGTTTTGCTGCGCTTTTGAAGCCACCTACTTTTAAGGGGGTGCAATATAAAAGGTGGCGCACAAGAGCAGTATATTGGTTTCAGATCATGTACTGCTATGGCGCCACTAAGGGTAAGCCTGAGGGCAATCTTAATCCTACACAGTAGGAAGCTTTTCAGAACATGGATACCCTCTTCAAAGCGGCCCTGCTTAGTGTTCTTGACGATTCCATTGTGGATTCATATATGTCATTTGACAGCGGCAAAGACATGTGGGCTGCACTCAAGGCCATGTTTGGGTCCTCTGGCGCTGGCAATGAGTTTCATGTCATGGAGCAATTCTGTGACTACAAGATGACTGATGAGCACTCTGTTGTTCAACAGACTCATGAGATATAGTCACTCTCTAAGGAACTTGAGTACTTTAAGTGTGTGTTGCCGGACAAATTTGTTGTTGGGACCATCATTGCCAAGCTTCCACCTTTGTGGAATAATTTTGCTACTTCTCTGAAAAACAAGAGACATGAGTTTTCTATTTTGGATCTCATTAGCACTCTTGATTTTGAGGAGAAGGCGAGAGCAAAAGACACAAGTGCTCAGGTCACTGAGGGAGCTTCTAGTGCCCACATGGTACACAAGAAGAACTTCCAGCCCAACCAGCCCCAAAACAACAAGAACAAATCTCAGGGGAAAGGCAAGTTTGATGCAAAGAACAAACCGTCACATTCTACCAACTTAAAGAAGAATTCTCGTAATGGGAAGGGACACAAACCTCAATTTTGGTAGCACCGCACAAAATTTATATGGCTGCATCTACCTGCTATCAGCTAACCTCATGGTGCTCCAGGTATTCCTACATTTGTAACTAGGTGCAATGACCACCACAAGATGAAATTAGCTCATTCATACGTTGATTTGATGAATGCAGTGCTGAACGATCCTGTCATGTGAGGAGCAAACAAGCAGTGCAGCCGAAGGTGGAAATCAACCAAGGACTTATGAAATTATATGTAATCTTCCTCAGGCAGGTCAGTATCCCCATCGTCCAGATGATCGTGTTTTGTCATGCCGAGCTATTGATATGTGCTACTGTTTTGCAACACCGTTTAAGTATAGCTACTTTTTTCCTATCTTTTCAGATCCAGGACAATGAATATGATATCAGGGGAACTGCACAATATGGATCCATGTTGAGTCATCTCTATTGCCTCATGTGTTTGCTGCAAATGTGTGAGCATCAATTACAAGATGAGGCAGCTAGCTAGCTATGGAGTTGCCAACATTATCAAAGTGCTCGCAGCATTGAGAAGAAACAAGCATGCCCAGGAAATTAATGCGTGCGCAGGGAGGCCCTTTGCTTAGAGAAGCATCGACCGATTTTCTTTATTTCCACACCTTCTCACAGCTTTGTATATTGGTTATAGTATGGTGAATCATTGAGATGCATAGACAAGCTGAACTTTTGTTCTTCTGAATGTTAGTTTAATGTGAGTGTATGCATCCAATACCGCATCCTCTAATTTGGTGGATGCACACAGAGAAAATAAATCTCCTTAATTTACTCCATAACCACCCTATTAAATAGGCCTAGTAACAAACCAGGCGCATGTAGTGGCCGGCGGGCACATGCATCCTGCAGGCATGGCCAGTCAGCCAAGCCCATGCTCCAGCTCCAATGCAGCAACGCAAAAGAAGAGAGCGGTTCTTGGGAAAAAGCGAGTAGTTAGTGCAGCGGGCCTTATAAACACGAACAACTCGCTCTCCCGCTTCCGTCTCCCCACCCAATTCCCCTCGCTCCCCAATCTTCCTCACTCGTCTAGAAAACCCCGCTCACCTTCTTCCTCACTTGTACAGAAAATGCATGCTCCTCTTCTTCCACTCCTATAGAAATCCCCAGCCCTCCTTCTTCCCCACTCGCACTGCCACTAGGCTCGTCTCTGGCTACTCTGCTCAAACCCGTGAGCTCAGCGCAACGCCCACAAGGAAAATGGAGTCGGCTGGCCCCAGCGCCCAGAAGACGAGGCTCCCGCCAGCGGCGACGCCGGTTGTAGATCCCGCACCCGGTAGCGCGGGGAGAAGTGGCGAGCCTCCCCCACCCGGATCTAAGGAACCGGTAGAATCTCCGGTGGACCGCATCAGCGATCTCCTAGGTGTCATCCTTGAGGAGATCATCTCGCTTCTCCCCACCAAGGATTGCTGCCGCAAACAATTCCTCTCAACTCGGTGGCGCCCTCTATGGAACACCGCGCCCCTAAATCTCGACTGTCGTCAGATATCTGTCCTTCCTGAATTTGATCTACTTAGAGCCATCGTCTCTTCTCACTAGCAGGGCCCCGTTCAATGCCTCTGCACCCCGACAAGCTACCTGCTGTCCATACCCGGCAAGGTGGACACTTGGCTGACTTCCCCTAAATTCGGAAAACTACAGAAATTTGAGTTCTACCATTACCACGAAAGTTTCATACCACGAACATACCAATAATTCGTGCCCACACCACCATTGTCCATCTTGCGGTTTTCCTCCTCTCTCCACACCGCCACCTTCGCCCGGTGCCATCTACCAGACGATCTGGTACAAATGCTTTGACTCCCACTGCTAAAAAAACTTTCACTTGTATTGGTTTATCTGTCGGAGGCCTCACTACACATCATCATCCACTCCAGTTGCCCTGCCCCGGAGCGCTTGCTGATTGTTTTGGGAATAGAAATCGGTATCAGTTGTCTCCAAATAAAGTCGCCTCACCTTAAAAGCATTGGAATTCGTTTTGAAGGACAACAGCTCATCATCGAAGATGCCCCTTCACTTGAAAGGTTGCTCCTTCATAATTGTTATACACCTTCAGAAATAACTGTCGTCTCTGCGGCCAAACCGGAGACCTTGGGTGTAATTCGTGACCCGTTTAATAATCACAAGGAGTTGGTGTTTGGATCCTCACCTTTTCAGGTACCGTATATTATCATCTACACATTTGTAATCATATGCTGCATTTTTCATTTGTGCGCATAAGTTTTATATCATCTTGGAGTACACTTTGGGTACTAATATTATGTTATATGCTCAATGAAGAGTTCGTCCATTGATAGCCTATCAATGCTGCTGGATTCTGTCAAGATCATATATATCATAATTTATAGTTTTGATCTAGACATAATTATTGGCTTGCTGTGATGCTTTCGATCTCTGGAGAATTTATACATAGAGGTGATGATTTCATGCACATTGAAAGCCCGTATATATTGTACTAGAATTAACTGTTCAGCTGTCGTTCTTTCGACATACTCTTTTTTCAGACCTTAACTGTTTTCAATCTTCATGTCTACTTAGGCAGAACCACATGGAGAAAAACATATAACCAATTGTTGGCGTAATAAGCACAAGGATTTTCTCAGTTCTCATGGCATTCGTTTGAGGACAATAACGATGGGACGATATGCATGCAACCAGGCAAACAGAAGCTTTGTCACATTCTTCCTGTTGAATGCGAGGTTACTATTGTCCATGAGGCTTAATTTTTACAGCAAGAGATTTCTCACGGACGAACATGTTGAACAGCAAAAAAAGAAGTTTCAGGTGGACAAATGGGCTTCTAAACATGCTCGGCTTCTATTTACAACAAGCTGTAGACATTCTTTGCACAGGATGTTGATTTTATGGATCAGACCGATCCATTTGTTTGTGACTGCAAAAAAGAGTGGTTGGGTTAGATGTTACTGTCATAATCAATGTAGGTTTTTTCTAAAAATTTGATGAACAATTAATCCTTGGGCTTTTTGTACCATTTGTATGCTTGACTTGCATGTTGTTGCCCTCGTACTCCCCTCCACCTGCCACTAGACTACCGCATCTTCCATGGCTGCTGTTCGTTCCCATCTGAGGCCTTGCCGTCGTTCTCTGCCTTGGTTAGCTCGCTGTGCCCGCCGCCGTCTGGCGTTGTCAACATGGTCAACAACCAAGAGGAATCAGGAGATGACTGTATGTGGAGAGGCTGACAGTAGGGACCCACCAGGGTCATTGCATTTCGCAAGCAGGTGCCTTGTTATTACAAGCCAAAAAAATACTTCCTCCTAATTGTTTGACAACTAGGTTCCACGCCATTGTCAATGTAGTCAATAAATGAGAAAATTACACAACGAGCGGATAACACCAGGGACCCAGCAGCTCGCCCAGTTGTTTTTCAGTTTCAGAGACGGAGCTCAATTGCACGCTGTGCGGGGGCTGTGGTCCATCTAGCCCATGCTTACACTTTTATTAAGCACATGACGAGCCCAGTTGATATATTTTTTCTTTCTGAAATTGGCTAGCCCAATTCTTTTTTTGGAGAATACCAAAACCGAGGCCTACTTGCTTTTCTCAGCCCTGCTGGACTGCAAATCTTTCAAGACGAGGAGGGATGTAAGTAGTAAGAGATGGGCTTCCCCAAAAAATGGGCTATAAGTTGTAAGAAATGGGCTGTAAATTTTTAAACCAAAGCCAACCGGCAATTGCATTAAAATATCATTTTTTTCAGGATTTCTCTACTCTCTACTCTTATAAAAACCAAAGCCAACTGGCAATTACATTAAAATATCATCTTTTCTCCCACAAGATAAACTACTTATACAAATGCATCTTCATGTTCCGTGCAACGAACGGGCATCTTGCTAGTTAAGATTCTAAAGTTCATTCATTTTTTTGTGGAAAATTGTTTTTTGAATTTTATTTTGATATAATTTTTTGGAAATTATTTTAACGTGGCTCGAAATTTCGTGATTAAAAGAGTTCGGACCCCACCGAAATATGCAAAATTTTGTTGAATTTTTTAGTAGTGCCCAGAATATATGGTCTGTAATGCTAATAAAAAGAATATGGGCTTCAAATATCCTTAAGAATTAGCAAATGGGCTGTAAATTATTGAAAATAATGGCTAATGGGATGTATGCTATTTTCCACAGATTTGAAGGTTGACTTCTGTGCCTACTAGGTTGACAATGACGCTGTCCTAAATTTTTTTTGACGCGTACGCAAGGCTTTGTCAACTTAGTCAATACATATCAGTGACTGTTGGATGTCCATCCAACGGCCACTGTCCTTCTTCAATCTCTGATTTCCTTCTCCGGCCGCCCAAACCAGTGCCAGCGGGACTGCCCGCTCCCTCCTCCCGTGGCTGGCTGTGCTGCCGCCAGGCTATCCCTCTAACCACCCATACATCCTATTATTTTCTGACGACGTCAGCCTTACCCCGTAGCCGACCAGTCAGCGCTTGTTCTCCCCTCAGTGTGGGCATCCGCTGCGGTGGCTTCGCCGGCTCCGGGTGGTTCCCTTTCTGGGCCTCGCCCTCATTCACCGTGTTTGTGCTCTCGGCGCGGCAAGGTCAACATGGTCAACAAACAACAGCCATCGGAAGAGGCTGACAGTAGGGGCCCACACAGGAAAATGCGTCCTTATTACGCACAAAATAATGATTCCTCCACCTGATAGCTGGGACCCACCGGAAGGGTCTCTGTATTTCATGAAAAAAACGTTCCCCCCGCTATCAGCTCGGACCCACCGAAAATGCCTCCTTATTACGCACAAAAAAAATGAATACTCCCCCTGCTAGCTGGGAGTCACCTTGGTGGGAGGCTGACTTGTGGGCCTACTAAGTTTACGGGGAAGGAGGGCTTTGTCAACATAGTCAATATGAACGATTGTAGCTCCAGTGACCATACAATGTCCATCCAACGGCCGTAGTGCTTCTTCAACCTCTGGTCTTCGTGCTCCAGCCGCTCAAAGCAGCGCCGGTCGTGCCACATGCTCCTGCCTCCCATGGCCGGCTGTGATGCCGCGGAGGAATCACCACCCCCTACTACTCCCACCGCTAGCCAGGCCATCCCTCTACTCACCCACACCCCCGTTATTCTGCGGCGACGACATCCTCACACCGCAGACGAACCAGTGAACCCTCGTACTCCTCTTTGCGTGGGAATCCACTGCTGTATCTTCCCTGGCTCCGCATCGTCCCCTTCCTAGGCCTCGCCGTCGTCCACCGCCGTGGTGCTCTCGGCACGGCATGGTGAACGTGGTCAACGAATGACTTCCATCGGAAGAGTACTGTGCATGGAGAGGCTGACAGCTGGGTCCATGGTGGCCACAAGGAAGTGCCTCCTTATTACGCGCAAATTATTCCTCCACCTGACAGTAGGGACCCACCGGACGGGCCACCGTATTTCGCGAAAAAATGTTTCCCCCCTGACTGCTAGGACCCACCAGCTACACCTTCGCACGCAAGGAAGTGCGTCCGGGCAAAAAAAACCAAAACGATTCGCCCCCCTGACTGCTGGGACCCACCAGCTACATCTTCGTAGGCAAGGAAGTGCCTGACAGTCGGGACCCACCTGGTCGAAGCGTATGTAGCATTGTCATTCTGGTCGTGAACGTATACTGGTCGATGTAGAGACGCACACGTGTCGTAGTAGAGGCGCGTATGTGTCGTAGTAGAGGCGCGTATGTGTCGTAGTAGAGGCGCGCACGTAGCATGTACACGTATGTATAACGGCCAGGGTGCAAGAAAGAAAATATGGCCACGTACGTACATATGGGCAGGGTCTCGAACGCGTACTCGTGCATACGTACGTCCAGCCCTCGTGTACATGGCTGGGTTGGAAGGGAGAAACAACATCGTCATCGTGTTCATGGGGAGGCAACAGAATGCGTCGTCTTCATGGGGAGGAAACGGAATGCGTCGTGTTCATGGGGAGGCAACAAAATGTGTCGTGTTCATCGGGAGGCAACAGAACGCGTGCGATCCAACCGGCTGGGTCGGAACGGAATGCGTGGTCGTGTTCATCGGGAGGGCTTGGACGGAACATGCGATGGAAACGAGGCCTGGCGTACTGCACAACGGAGGAAATGTCCCTGTGTTCGACCGGCCACGTTCGGAACGGGGTCCTGTTGATCAGAAGGGGTCTGGTGTACCGCAAAACGGAGGAAACGAACCTCATACGGTCAAAACGGGGGCTTGTTGATCGGGAGGGGTGTGGCGTACCGCAAAACGGAGGAAACAGACCTCCTACTATCAAAATGGGGGTCCTGTTGATTGGGAGGGGTGTGGCGTACTGCAAAACGGATGAAACGGACTTGTGTTGGAGCGCTACGGTCGAAACGGGGGTCATGTTCATCGGGAGAGGTGTGGCGTACCACAAAACGGGACTCCACGGGATACTGTTCATCTCCGCTGTCGACCTCCTCCAGCCTCCACGGGCTACTGTTCATCCACCGTCGACCTCCTCCAGCCTCCACGGGCTCCTGTTCATCCAGCCTCCACCACGCGCTACTCCACCGGCTACTGTTCAACCACCCCTCCACGGGCAACCCTCCACCGTCTACTGTTCATCCAGCCCTCCACACCACGAGGTCCTGTTCAACCACCCACCACCGTCTACTGTTCATCCACCACTCCACACCACGGGGTCCTATTCATCCAGAGGCAACGCCACTGCTCACTGTTCGTCCACCACCCCCGCAATGCTCACTGTTCATCCAATCGATCGGCTTCAGTTAGCAGCAGTAGCGAAGGAATCGCTCGATCGAGTTCAATTAACAGCCATCGATCAATCACTCGGGTCCAGTAACGCGTAGCCTACAGTGCAATCGCTCGGGTTCAGTTAGAGCCCAACGCCTCGCTCGGTTTCAGTTAGAGCCAATGCCTCGCACACACGCGCGTACATGTACGAGAGAAACACGCATCGCTCGGCCCCCGACCTCCCACCATAACCGGGAACTCCCCAAAATTTTCCTCCCCATCGCTTATACCACGTTTTTTCCGTCATGGACGGCCCAAAGAATGTCATGCAGCTGCGTCTCCGGCCCGCCCAGGACGAAAAGCCCATTTACTGTCATGATTTTTTGTCATAGAAGTAGGAGCCCACCACATCTATGGTGATACCTGGTTTTGTTACAATTATCGTCATAGAAGTTTCATATGTATGACAGAACAAAAATTTGTTCGGCCCAAAATGTCACGGATGTGTCTTTTTTTCTAGTGAATCTTGTTGAATCTTGTTAAATACTCCAAGCAAAATTACTCCACACATGTACAGTTCAATCTTGTTAAATACTCTAAGCAAAATTACTGGAGTACTGGAGTACTAAAAGTTAAATGTGTTGCACATGTTTCAAGGAACCAGCAGCGCTGCTTGCTCCCTTGGTCCAGATCCTTGCTGTGCAGGATGACCGAGACTCGGATGCAGAGCAAGCTCCCTGCTAATGACATTGTATCAATGCTTTGCAGCAACAAAAGGAACTCACATACAATAGAACTTGTGCAATAGTGTATCAACGTACCCCAAAGGAGGCATTACAAAATTCTCAAATAATGTTTCCGAACGGATTAACCTCACACAGCAACACACCAACCTGAATATACTACCACTGTACTGGCACCACCATACATTCAACCAACAGGATATAATAAATACCAAGTCAGGCAGCACATGCAGATAAGGGTGCGTTTGGATGCAAAGTATTTTTGTAGTTTTTCTAGAATACCATGGTTTTTGAAAAAACCATGGTTTTGAATACTTTGATGTGTTTGGCTTCAGAAAAAACGGAAGTTTTGTAAACCATAATATCCCAGAAACCGTGGTATTTTTGAAGTATTGAAAAAAGAGCTCCCTAGCTCTTTTTTCGAAATAGAATGGAGAGAAAGTGCAGCTGACATTGCCATCTACGTCGAGATAAGAATATCAGCTGCGATCGCCTTCTAATTTTCCTGCATCTGTTATACGATAACGATCTGTATTATCTCCTGGTATGCGCTCGTCTATGCCCTACAATATTCTGTCCTTAGGGTCCTTAGGGATCTGTCCAGTCCGATTGCAATACTGCTGCAAGGGATGGCATATAGATTAGATTGCAAGACTGCTGCAAGGGGTGGCGTATAGATTAGATACGACACTGCTGGATGGGATGACATCACTGATTAGTTTCTAGTGACCTTGCACACACATTTTGGATGAGTAGCGTACTGATTAGATCGATTGGCCCTTGTCCCTGGAGAATATACTTGTATGCAGCCGGATATATATGCTAGGTAACCAATTCAGTATAAATGGTGCATCATACATGCACAAAGAATTTTGGTCCGCCTCCAAGAGTACATGCACGTATAGACATATGATAGCAACACACTCCTAGGATTGTATTACTTCAATCTATAGTTGATTGATGAACTTAAGTTGCCACATGCTCTTGATCAATCATGCACATCCTGGTTAAATTAATCCAGCCATTGAAGGCTGGCTGATCGATCTGTTTCTTGCGCATGGCTAGTTAGCAGCAGTACACAAATCTGCTACATAGGTGCGGACGTGCTGACCTTGTGCGTAGCAGCTGCATGCAACCGGCAGCAGTTAGGCTGTGTAGCTCAGTTAGTTTGAGCTGTCACCCAGCGTTACAATCAGTCAAAACTGTAGTATAACAACACCAGCCAAACACCTATGTAGTTTTGGTAAAACCGAGAAAAACCATGGTTTAAAGAAACTGTAGTATTCATTGTGTACACATCTGAATACTGTGGTTTTCAATTACCATGGTTTTCTAAAAACTTTGTTGCCAAACTAAGCCTAACTATGTTTATGCAAATCAGATCTTCTGCATAGGACAGTACATCCTATTAAAAAATATAGAGATAATCACAGTATTCTACTGCACCCCAGTTCCAATCAGGGGTCGTTTACCATGCAAAAACTAGATCTAGAATTAGGAAAACCTGCCAACAGAACCGCACAAAGCCTCCTATTGCACAAATCAAGAGCAGTCGTCGAACGAGACTCATCACATTGATGAGTACAGAAGAACAAGAACCGGGCGAGGGATGGGGAAACAGGGAACGGACGACGCCTACCTCGATGGAATGAAACCTCTCCTTATGCCCCTCCTCCTCGAGCAGAGCAGGGCTGAAGCTAGGCGCAACCCTCATCCATCTCGAGCAGGGCAAGGTCGACACCCTCCTATCGTCATCGCCATCTCCACGCCATGATGACCTGCAGCAAAGGGACGGATAGGAGAAGAAGGTGAGGAGGAGCGGGTGGATCTGGGCGAGGAAGGAGGGGAAGGGCCTACCTGGACAACAACGGTGACGGAACTTGCAAGCTCACGTGCGGGTGAAGGTGGCCATGGACCTCGCACAGAGGCCCGCGTACGACGACGGTGGCTGGGGGCCCGCGGCCGCGGGCACGTTGGGGGGCGCGGCCGGGCCGGAGTGAAAGAAATATGCCCTAGAGGCAATAATAAAGTTATTATTTATTTCCTTATATCATGATAAATGTTTATTATTCATGCTAGAATTGTATTAACCAAAAACATAATACATGTGTGAATACATAGACAAACATATTGTCACTAGTATGCCTCTACTTGACTAGCTCGTTGATCAAAGATGGTTATGTTTCCTAGCCATAGACATGAGTTGTCATTTGATTAACGGGATCACATCATTAGGAGAATGATGTGATTGACATGACCCATTCCGTTAGCTTAGCACACGATCATTTAGTATGTTGCTATTGCTTTCTTCATGACTTATACATCTTCCTATGACTATGAGATTTTGCAACTCCCATTTACCGGAGGAACACTTTGTGTGCTACCAAACGTCACAACGTAACTGGGTGATTATAAAGGTGCTCTACAGGTGTCTCCGAAGGTACATGTTGGGTTGGCGTATTTCGAGACTAGGATTTGTCACTTCGATTACCGGAGAGGTATCTCTGGGCCCTCTCGGTAATACACATCACTTAAGCCTTGCAAGCATTGCAACTAATGAGTTAGTTGCGGGATGATGTATTATAGAACGAGTAAAGAGACTTGCCGGTAACGAGATTGAACTAGGTATTGAGATACCGGCGATCGAATCTCGGGCAAGTAACATACCGATGACAAAGGGAACAACGTATGTTGTTATGCCGTCTAACCGATAAAGGTCTTCGTAGAATATGTGGAAGCCAATATGAGCATCTAGGTTCCGCTATTGGTTATTGACCGGAGACGTGTCTCGGTCATGTCTACATAGTTCTCGAACCCGTAGGGTCCGCACGCTTAACGTTATGATGACAGTTATATTATGAATTTATATGTTCTGATGTACCGAAGGTTGTTCGGAGTCCCGGATGTGATCACGGACATGACGAGGAGTCTTGAAATGGCTGAGACATGAAGATTGAATATTGGAAGCCTATGTTTGGATATCGGAAGTGTTCCGGGTGAAATTAGGATTTTACTGGAGTACCGGGAGGTTACTGGAACCCCCCAGGAACATAATGGGCCTTAGTGGGCCTAGGTGGAAGAGAGGAGAGGCGGCTTGGGCTGGACCGCGCGCCCCTCTCCCCCCAGTCCGAATAGGACAAGGAAAGGGGGGCGGCGCCCCCCCTTCCTTCTTATCCTCCACTCCTTCCCCCTCCCAAGTCCTAATCCAACTAGGAAAGGGGGAGAGTCCTACTCCCGGTGGGAGTAGGACTCCTCCCAGCGCGCCCTCTCCCTTGCCCGGCCGCACCCCCCTTGCTCCTTTATATAGGGGGGCAGGGGGCACCCCATAGACACAACAATTGATCATTTGATCTTTTAGCCGTGTGCGGTGCCCCCCTCCACCATAGTCCACCTCGATAATACTGTAGCAGTGCTTAGGCGAAGCCCTGCGTCGGTAAAACATCATCATCGTCACCATGCAGTCGTGCTGACGAAACTCTCCCTCAACACTCGGCTGGATCGGAGTTCGAGGGACGTCATCGGGCTGAACGTGTGCTGAACTCGGAGGTGCCGTACGTTCGGTACTTGATCGGTCGGATCATGAAGACGTACGACTACATCAACCGCATTGTGCTAACGCTTCCGCTTACGGTCTACGAGGGTACATAGACAACACTCTCCCCTCTCGGTTCTATGCATCACCATGATTTTGCGTGTGCGTAGGAATTTTTTTGAAATTACTACGTTCCCCAACAGTGGCATCCGAGCCAGGTTTTATGCGTAGATGTTATATGCACGAGTAGAACACAAGTGAGTTGTGGGTGATACAAGTCATACTGCTTACCAGCATGTCATACTTTGGTTCGGCGGTATTGTTGGATGAAGCGGCCCGGACCGACATTACGCGTACGCTTACGCGAGACTGGTTCTACCGACGTGTTTTGCACATAGCTGGCTGGCGGGTGTCTGTTTCTCCAACTTTAGTTGAACCGAGTGTGGCTACGCCCGGTCCTTGTGAAGGTTAAAACAACACCAACTTGACAATCTATCGTTGTGGTTTTAATGTGTAGGTAAGAACGGTTCTTGCTCAGCCCGTAGCAGCCACGTAAAATTTGCAACAACAAAGTAGAGGACGTCTAACTTGTTTTTGCAGGGCATGCTGTGATGTGATATGGTCAAGACATGATGCTAAATTTTATCGTATGAGATGATCATGTTTTGTAACCGAGTTATCGGCAACTGACAGGAGCCATATGGTTGTTGCTTTATTGTATGCAATGCAATCGCCCTGTAATGCTTTACTTTATCACTAAGTGGTAGCGATAGTCGTAGAAGCATAAGATTGGCGAGATGACAACGATACTATGATGGAGATCAAGGTGTCGCGCCAGTGACGATGGTGATCATGACGGTGCTTCGAAGATGGAGATCACAAGCACAAGATGATGATGGCCATATCATATCACTTATATCGATTGCATGTCATGTTTATCTTTTATGCATCTTATCTTGCTTTGATTGACGGTAGCATTATAAGATGATCCCTCACTAAATTATCAAAGTATAAGTGTTCTCCCTGAGTATGCACCATTGCGAAAGTTCTTCGTGCTGAGACACCACGTGATGATCGGGTGTGATAGGCTCTACGTTCAAATACAATGGGTGCAAAACAGTTGCACACGCGGAATACTCAGGTTAAACTTGACGACCATAGCATATAACAGATATGGCCTCGGAACACGGAGACCGAAAGGTCGAGCGTGAATCATATAGTAGATATGATCAACATAGTGATGTTCACCATTGAAACTACTCCATCTCACGTGATGATCGGACATGGTTTAGTTGATTTGGATCATGTGATCACTTAGAGGATTAGAAGGATGTCTATCTAAGTGGGAGTTCTTAAGTAATATGATTAATTGAACTTAAATTTATCATGAACTTAGTACCTGATAGTGTCTTGCTTGTCTATGTTGATTGTAGATAGATGGCCCGTGTTGTTGTTCCATTGAATTTTAATGTGTTCCTTGAGAAAGCAAAGTTGAAAGATGATGGTAGGAATTACACGGACTGGGTCCGTAACTTGAGGATTATCCTCATTGCTGCACAGAAGAATTACGTCCTGGAAGCACCGCTGGGTGCCATACCTGCTACAGGAGCAACACCAGATGTTGTGAACGTCTGGCAGAGCAAAGCTGATGACTACTCGATAGTTCAGTGTACCATGCTTTATGGCTTAGAACCGAGACTTCAATGACGCTTTGAACGTCATGGAGCATATGAGATGTTCCAGGAGTTGAAGTTAATATTTCAAGCAAATGCCCGGACTGAGAGATATGAAGTCTCCAATAAGTTCTACAGCTGCAAGATGGAGGAGAATAGTTCTGTCAGTGAGCATATACTCAAGGTGTCTGGGTATAATAATCACTTGATTCAACTGGGAGTTAATCTTCCGGATGATAGCATCATTGATAGAATTCTCCAATCACTAGGACCAAGCTACAAGAGCTTCGTGATGAACTATCACATGCAAGGGATGGATAAGACGATTCCCGAGCTCTTCGCAATGCTAAAAGCTGCGGAGGTAGAAATCAAGAAGGAGCATCAAGTGTTGATGGTCAATAAGACCACCAGTTTCAAGAAAAAGGGCAAAGGGAAGAAGACGGGGAACTTCAAGAAGAACATCAAGCAAGTTGCTGCTCAGGAGAAGAAACCCAAGTCTGGACCTAAGCCTGAGACTGAGTGCTTCTACTATAAGCAGAATGGTCACTGGAAGCAGAACTGCCCCAAGTATTTGGCGGATAAGAAGGATGGCAAGGTGAACAAAGGTATATGTGATATACATGTTAGTGATGTATACCTTACTAATGCTCGCAGTAGCACCTGGGTATTTGATACTAATTCTGTTGCTAATATTTGCAACTCAAAACAGGGGCTACGGATTAAGCGAAGATTGGCTAAGGACAAGGTGACGATGCGCGTAGGAAATGATTCCAAAGTCGATGTGATCGCGGTCGGCACGCTACCTCTACATCTACCTTCGGGATTAATTTTAGACCTAAATAATTTTTATTTGGTGCCAGCGTTGAGCATGAACATTATATCTGGATCTTGTTTGATGCGAGATGGTTATTCATTTAAATCAGAGAATAATTGTTGTTCTATTTATATGAGTAATATCTTTTATGGTCATGCACCCTTGAAGAGTGGTCTATTTTTATTGAATCTCGATAGTAGTGATACACATATTCATAATGTTGAAGCCAAAAGATGTAGAGTTGATAATGATAGTGCAACTTATTTGTGGCACTGCCGTTTAGGTCATATCTGTGTAAAGCACATGAAGAAACTCCATATAGATGGACTTTTGGAACCACTTGATTATGAATCACTTGGTACTTGCGAACCGTGCCTCATGGGCAAGATGACTAAAACGTCGTTCTCCGGAACTATGGAGAGAGCAACAAATTTGTTGGAAATCATACATACAGATGTATGTGGTCCGATGATTGTTGAGGCTCATGGCGGATATCGTTATTTTCTCACCTTCACAGTTGATTTAAGCAGATATGGGTATATCTACTTAATGAAACATAAGTCTGAAACTTTTGAAAAGTTCAAAGAATTTTAGAGTGAAGTTGAAAATCATCGTAACAAGAAATAAAGTTTCTACGATCTGATCATGGAGGAGAATATTTGAGTTACGAGTTTGGTCTACATTTGAAACAATGCGGAATAGTTTCGCAACTCATGCCACCCGGAATACCACAGCGTAATGGTGTGTCCGAACGTCGGAATCATACTTTATTTGATATGGTGCGATCTATGATGTCTCTTACTGGTTTATCGCTATCGTTTTGGGGTTATGCTTTAGAGACGGTTGCATTCACGTTAAATAGGGCACCATCAAAATCCGTTGAGACGACGCCTTATGAACTATGGTTTGGCAAGAAACCAAATTTGTCGTTTCTTAAAGTTTGGGGCAGCGATGCTTATGTGAAAAAGCTTCAACCTGATAAGCTTGAACCCAAATCGTAGAAATGTGTCTTCATAGGATACCCAAAGGAGACTGTTGGGTACACCTTCTATCACAAATCCGAAGGCAAGACTTTTGTTGCTAAATTCGGAGTTTTTCTAGAGAAGGAGTTTCTCACGAAAGAAGTGAGTGGGAGGAAAGTAGAACTTGATGAGGTAACTGTACCTACTCCCTTATTGGAAAGTAGTTCATCATAGAAACCGGTTCCTGTGACATCTACACCAATTAGTGAGGAAGTTAATGATGATGATCATGGAACTTTAGATCAAGTTGTTACTGAACCTCGTAGGTCAACCAGAATAAGATTCGCACCAGCGTGGTACTGTAATCCTATTCTGGAAGTCATGTTACTTGACCATGACGAACCTATGAACTATGAGGAAGCGATGATGAGCCCATATTCCGCAAAATGGCTTGAGGCCATGAAATCTGAGATGGGATCCATATATGAGAACAAAGTATGGAATTTGGTTGACTTGCCCGATGATCGGCAAGCCATCGAGAATAAATGGATCTTCAAGAAGAAGACTGAGCTGATGGTAATGTAACTGTCTACAAAGCTCAACTTGTTGCAAAAGGTTTTCGACAAGTTCAAGGGGTTGACTACGATGAGACTTTCTCACCCGTAGCGATGCTTAAGTCTGTCCGAATCATGTTAGCAATTGCCGCATTTTATGATTATGAAATATGGCAAATGGTTGTCAAAACTGCGTTCCTGAATGGATTTCTGGAAGAAGAGTTGTATATGATGCAACCAGAAGGTTTTGTTGATCCAAAAGATGCTAACAAAGTGTGCAAGCTCCAGCGATCCATTTATGGACTGGCGCAAGCCTCTCGGAGTTGGAATAAACGCTTTGATAGTGTGATCAAAGCATATGGTTTTATACAGACTTTTGGAGAAGCCTGTATTTACAAGAAAGTGAGTGGGAGCTCTGTAGCATTTCTGATATTATATGTAGACGACATATTGTTGATTGGAAATGGTATAGAATTTCTGAACAGCATAAAGGGATACTTGAATAAAAGTTTTTCAATGAAAGACCTTGGTGAAGCTGCTTACATATTGGGCATCAAGATCTATAGAGATAGATCAAGACACTTAATTGGACTTTCACAAAGCACATACCTTGAAAAAGTTTTGAAGAAGTTCAAAATGGATCAAGCAAAGAAAGGGTTCTTACCTGTTTTACAAGGTGTGAAGTTGAGTAAGACTCAATGCCCGACCACTGCAGAAGATAGAGAGAAGATGAAAGATGTTCCCTATGCTTCAGCCATAGGCTCTATCATGTATGCAATGCTGTGTACCAGACCTGATGTGTGCCTTGCTATAAGTCTAGCAGGGAGGTACCAAAGTAATCCAGGAGTGGATCACCGGACTGCGGTCAAGAACATCCTGAAATACCTGAAAAGGACTAAGGATATGTTTCTCATTTATGGAGGTGACAAAGAGCTCATCGTAAATGGTTACGTTGATGCAAGCTTTGACACTGATCTGGATGATTCTAAATCGCAAACCGGATACGTGTTTACATTGAACGGTGGAGCTGTCAGTTGGTGCAGTTCTAAACAAAGCGTTGTGGCGGGATCTACGTGTGAAGCGGAGTACATAGGTGCTTCGGAAGCAGCAAATGAAGGAGTATGGATGAAGGAGTTCATATCCGATCTAGGTGTCATACCTAGTGCATCGGGTCCAATGAAAATCTTTTGTGACAATACTGGTGCAATTGCCTTGGCGAAGGAATCCAGATTTCACAAGAGAACCAAGCACATCAAGAGACGCTTCAATTCCATCCGGGTTCTAGTCCAGGTGGGAGACATAGAAATTTGCAAGATACATACGGATCAGAATGTTGCAGACCCAATGTCTAAGCCTCTTCCACGAGCAAAACATGATCGGCACCAAGGCTCCATGGGTGTTAGAATAATTATTGTGTAATCTAGATTATTGACTCTAGTGCAAGTGGGAGACTGAAGGAAATATGCCCTAGAGGCAATAATAGAGTTATTATTTATTTCCTTGTATCATGATAAATGTTCATTATTCATGCTAGAATTGTATTAACCGGAAACATAATACATGTGTGAATACATAGACAAACAGATTGTCACTAGTATGCCTCTACTTGACTAGCTCGTTGATCAAAGATGGTAATGTTTCCTAGCCATATACATGAGTTGTCATTTTATTAGCGGGATCACATCATTAGGAGAATGATGTGATTGACATGACCCATTCCGTTAGCTTAGCACACGATCGTTTAGTATGTTGCTATTGCTTTCTTCATGACTTATACATGTTCCTATGACTATGAGATTATGCAACTCCCATTTACCGGAGGAACACTTTGTGTGCTACCAAACGTCACAATGTAACTGGGTGATTATTAAGGTGCTCTACAGGTGTCTCTGAAGGTACATGTTGGGTTGGCATATTTCGAGATTAGGATTTGTCACTTCGATTGTCGGAGAGGTATCTCTGGACCCTCTCGGTAATACACATCACTTAATCCTTGAAAGCATTGCAACTAATGAGTTAGTTGCGGGATGATGTATTACGGAACGAGTAAAGAGACTTGCCGGTAACGAGATTGAACTAGGTATTGAGATACCGACGATCGAATCTCGGGCAAGTAACATACCGATGACAAAGGGAACAACATAAGTTGTTATGCAGTCTGAACGATAAAGATCTTCGTAGAATATGTGGGAGCCAATATGAGCATCCAGGTTCCGCTACTGGTTATTGACCGGAGACGTGTCTTGGTCATGTCTACATAGTTCTCGAACCCGTAGGGTCCGCACGCTTAACGTTACAATGACAGTTATATTATGAGTTTATATGTTTTGATGTACTGAAGGTTGTTCGGAGTCCCGGATGTGATCACGGACATGACGAGGAGTCTTGAAATGGTCGAGACATAAAGATTGATATATTGGAAGCCTATGTTTAGATATCGGAAGTGTTCTGGGTGAAATCAGGGTTTTGCCGGAGTGCTGGGAGGTTACAGGACCCCCCCGGGAACATAATGGGCCTTAGCGGGCCTAGGTGGAAGAGAGGAGAGGCGGTTAGGGTTGGGCCGTGTGCCCCTCCCCCCAGTCCGAATAGGACAAGGAGAGGGGGGGCGGTGCCCCCCCTTCCTTCTTATCCTCCACTCCTCCCCCCTCCCAAGTCCTAATCCAACTAGGAAAGGGGGGAGTCCTACTCCCGGTGAGAGTAGGACTCCTCCCGGCGCGCCCTCTCCCTTGGCCGGCCGCACCCCCCGTTGCTCCTTTATATACGAGGGCAGGGGGCACCCCATAGACACAACAATTGATCGTTTGATATTTTAGCCGTGTGCGGTGCCCCCCTCCAACATAGTCCACCTAGATAATACTGTAGTGGTGCTTAGGCGAAGCCCTGCGTCGGTAAAACATCATCATCGTCACCATGCCGTCATGCTGACAAAACTCTCCCTTAACACTCGGCTGGATCGGAGTTCGAGGGACGTCATCGGGCTGAACATGTGCTGAACTCGGAGGTGCCGTACGTTCGGTACTTGATCGGTCGGATCATGAAGATGTACGACTACATCAACCGCGTTGTGCTAACGCTTCCGCTTACGGTCTACGAGGGTACGTAGACAACACTCTCCCCTCTCGTTGCTATGCATCACCATGATCTTGTGTGTGCGTAGGAATTTTTTTGAAATTACTATGTTCCCCAACACGGAGATCACGATGGTGCGGAGGGCCGGGTAGGCGAGGATGCGGCGGAGCAGGGGGCTTGATGTGTGACCAGAGCCCCGGCACGGACAACACGAAGACCGCAACAAGCTTTAAAAGCTCGCGTGCGAGTACCCCATCCCCACCGACGCGGGGGTGGCCATGGATGGGAGCGGGGGTGGCGATGCGGTGAGGAAGGGCTCGCTGGTGGAGCTGATGGGGAGGCGGCGATGGCGGCGATCTGGAATGGGAGAGTGGCAGCGAGGGCTGGAGGGGAGGGTAT